>NC_143255.1:35655000-35826250 GCF_984573655.1 Nuphar pumila
GGGACCATTGGCGATGGACTTACTTATAAACGCGTCTCTCCTACTGTGGATGGCCATATTATCTCTACATACACTGATGCTGATTGGGGAAGCGATCTTGATGAACGCCGCTCTGTTTCTGGCTATTGTGTCTTTCTTAATTCTAATCTTGTGTGTTGGAGTAGTCGCAGACAACGCGCCATTGCCAAATCCAGCACAGAAGCTGAATATAGGGCCATGGCTGCTGGCACAGCCGATGCTACTTGGCTTCGTCATCTTCTTGGGGAATTGTCTCTTCCTATTGCTCAGTCTAACATGCTTGTTGACAACCAAAGTGCCATCAAAATCTCATTCAATCCCATCCTTCACAGTCGTACCAAACACATTGAGATTGATCAACATTTCATCCGTCAGAAAATAGAAGATGAGGAAATCTCCCCTGCGTATATACATACTTCTGAACAAGTTGCTGATCTTTTCACCAAAGGACTTACTGGATCACAGTTTTGGTATTTGAAGAACAAGTTGGGCATGATGAAATATCATGCACAACTTGAGGGGGGATGTTAGATTTATATCTGTATTGGATATGGATCCGATTTCAGGATCCATATCCGAACAGATCCAAACGAATGTGGCATACTTGTAATTTCTGTGTTGTTTTATTATAAATACATACAGCAAAGAGGGTATCGATATCATGTACCCTATTTTCCCATTCAGCATCCCTTTTCTTTCTCTCTCCCTCTTCTCTCTTCTCTTCTCCCTAATTTGTATTTTCAGGTTGAAGGCAGATCTCCAAGGCTTGAAGGTGCAGATTCTAACACATTATTGAAAACTAGTGGCTGAAACCCAAATTTACTGATGTTAGTTATAGAGAGAGAGTTTGTTTTTCCCGAACTGAGCCTTCGGAATAGGGCATGTGCAGTGCGGAGCTCTACTAAGTGGAAAATGCATCGAGTGTAGGAACGTGCGGTATGTGTTAGCTTTATCGATAATGTGCGGTCGTAGCATGGCATGCGATAGGCAACGGTATCGTTATTGGTACAACGATGTCTGGCGGCTCAGACGTGGAGCATTGTTTGGTTAATTAGTGTCAGCGGATCAGAGGATGTTGCTTTTAGGGATTTGGTTAAGGACCTCTCAACTTGAATGAGTTTTTCACGCATAGTGTTTGGATGCACGGGAGTGCGTGTGGGTTAGGAGTAATTCCTCCAGGAATCACCTTAGGTGGTTTCAACCGAGTATGGTGACTCGGGAGTGCGTGTGGGTTAGGGGTAATTCCTCCAAGAATCACCTTAGGTGGTTCCAACCGAGTATGGTGACTCGAGGCTAGGCGAGCGAATGCCTAGGAGCCGACGAACGAGTCTGGGTGGTGCTCTTCGCTATAACATACAATCATCAATTGGTATTCGAACTGGGGGTCACAAAGTCTTGTCATTTCTGTGACGAGTGATGCTAAGGCGTGCCCATGGAGTTGCAATACGCTCCATGGCACACAAGGCTAAGGCATTTGTGCACTTGCTAGCCGGTATGGAACGGCTATCCACATAAGTGGCATGGGCCAAATAGAATACTCATTTGGAGATGCGCTTGATCAGCTTCTGCTAGACAGTTGTGCACGAGGTGGTACGCAGGGCCAATGAAATGATTCAGCACATAAAAAAGTGTTGGTGCGCAACCTTTGGCCGTTAGGCTAGCTAGACTGGGCAGTTTGATGCAACGCAGGGTTGCAAAAAATTCTATGCTCGTGACAAATTGGCATTAGAGCAAAAAGATTCACGGAGACCTTTTTATTCGTTGAGTATGACACTGATGAAAGTCATGATGGTTTGTCCTGTTTATGCAAATTTGTGCAGCTGAAGTATGGTTGACCGAGCGCGAAAGCAAATTGTTGGCAAAGTGGTATGGGTCATATTGTTGATGGTAAGCAAAAGTGTAATGTTGTTATTCAGTTGGCTAAGATAATATATATAAGCTAAAGATCCTTATCAGTTGTGTGTTACACTCGCAGGTGGAGCGTGGTGTTTGCCTTATACATGAAGAGAATGCATGTTGGATTCGGCTGGATGGATTTACACCTTTGAGATAGGAGACTCAATTGAACTTTTATGTTCTCTCCCGAGATTATGGGTTAGCAGAGTAGTCATCTTGAGCAGAATGTTCGTTGTTTTGGTCTCTTAGTTTGGAAAATCCTTTGTGCATTGTGTGTAGAAAAAGTCGATGTTCGTGACTCGTTAATTTGGTTCCTACAAGAACGTGTTTGCTAGCTCTGGATGAGAGTTGCAGCATACTGGTTCCGAATGTGAGTTGACGGCAAGTTTGTCGTGCGGACAAAGACTTGTGTATGAAAATACTGGAGTCCCACGAACAAAGAATGTTCGATGTTGATAGAGCAAAAGATCGTTGTGTAAATTATTTGAGGCGCGTTGAGAAATGAGACTGGGCATGTTAAAGGTTACAACGATGGTTGATAGAAAGAAGAACAAGTTGAGTAAGGTGAAAAAAAGAAGACCAAAGATAAGTGCAAAGGAAAATTGGTTGTCTTCTTCTAATCCAACGAACCCCCACCAATCCAACCAACCCCTTAGGGGTCAACAGCACAAGCAATATAAACAAGATGAATTATTTGTGTCCAAATTAATCAGAACTAAGTTGTGTCGAGAAAATAAATAGTAAAAGATTAGTGGATTCCTGGCGTATACAAAGGACTGCGGTTTGTGCATCTCCTACCTATTTATCTGACTCTTCACTCTTCATCAAGAAAATTCATGCAAAAACGCTGATGAAATCGATTATTTGGACAGTTTGACCAGCATTCTAGCATAATTTGTGAAATGGAAGAAATATTCCTGTCACTATATTAGCTTTCATCATCTTGGTTACCAACTATACTCATAAAGTGTACTTTTTTCGATTTAGTAAAGTTATATATAAGCAAAAACGCCGAATTTGATAGTGGTCATGATGGCAACAATAAGAAAGACAACGAAATTGACAACGATAACTACCATAGTCATCATGTAACATGGAAAAAACACTAGGTTGATACTTTACAAAGAAGACAGGCGAATGAGATATACCTGGCTTGACAACATGACGATTGGTGAGGATGATACCGCGCTGCTTATCGACGACGAACCCGGTTGCATAGCTCGAGCCTGCGGACTCCGTATCGAATGCCCGGGGCGCCATCGTCCGGAGCACGACGACGGCGGGGACGACCTTGCTGAGGGCCCGCCTCCAATCCTCGGCCGTCGCCAGGTTCTGCTGGAACGGGGGCTCGATCTCCATGCCCAATTCCCCCTTGATGATGCTCGACTCGACGCTGGCCGCCACCTCCGAACCCAACCGCTCCAACTGGTCCCCCATCCCTTCAGCTGGATCCCTCGATTCGTTGAACGACGTACAAATTCTCAAGGAACGAACGACTAACTCTAGGGTTTTAGCGATCGGAATACGAGGGAAGGGGAAGAGGAAAGATTTTTCCCCAAGTCTAGGGTTTCCTTCCGCTGCAACTTCCTTCCAGTGGCCGTAAAATCGTTCTCGCAGAATTCCGGCCGGGAACCGGAGGCAGTGAGGAGGGAAAGAGCTCGCTCTCTTGAATGGAAGCCGAAACCTCGTTTGGTTTTCCACTGAAATCGTGCTCTTTTAGCGCTTGAGTGATTTAAAAAATTCCAATCCGCTAATTACTATCTTCCTCTTTTCTGATCCCGTAATGATTTTATGTTTACAGTTTCCTGTTTGGGTTTATGTAAATGGATGAGGATACCTTTGGTAAACAGTGTTTACTTCAGGTTTTTCAAGTTAGTCAATGGTAGATGTCAACGGATACACTATACCGAATCCAGATCCGAATCAGATTTGTCTGATTCGGTAAAGCAAACAGGATCCAATTAATAATCGGATTCGGATTCGGATTCAGTATGCAGATTATCTGAATCCAAATATGAGACTAAAGTCTAAACCGAATCATACTATGGCAGATTATCTGACCTGATTAGTTACATAAATATATCAGATTAGCTAGTTGGATTGGTTTCGGTATTACCAGCTTTTTGACTTCGGACCCTCAATCCAAACTCGCATCTGATTAAGTACACCCATAAGTCGGATTTGGGAATTGCCTAGATCCATCCGTTTACATCATAGACTCAACGTTTCTTCTCTGATATGTAATTCCCTGGGATTCAGTTCTGAAATCATGGATCTAGTCTAATTTATTTTTGGGTCTGACTACAGATCTTTGCCGCGTTATGGATCCAAAATGTGTGGGTGTAAGTGGGTTGATTCATATGGATTCAGGGCAGGTTTCATTGTGCTCCAAAGTTCCAATTTGGAGTAGCATTTGAAGATGGGCCCCAGCCTGAAACTCGTATGAACTACTTTCACTTTCGGTTTGGGGTATGGTAATTTTATTTCGGACCCGAACAAGTCATCAGGGTGGGTTGTATATTAGGTTTTGTATACATTTTAACAAGTCAAGTTGGTTTTAGTTTGGTTGTGCATATATTTAAATAAGTCAAGTCGCTGCATGCCTACCATGCAGCGATGCTGCATATAATGTGAAGTCTTTGGATTATTATATTTAAGCGCTTGCTCTATAAGCATGTATTTTAATTACCGACACTTAATACAAAATAAACATTTTTTTGTCTTTCTTTTAAAATAACTTGTCTTATTGTTTTGTTTTTATGACAAAGAACTCTGGCCGAAGGTAGGAAAACCCCGAGTGGAACCCCACGACCATCCTCCTTTACATGGCCCACCTCTAGAAGCTACTGACCATGCAGGGCGACCCCACGGTGGTATCTTTTTTTTTTTAATGGCAAGCTGGGTTTAGACAGACCCCTACCAGTTATACAACAATACCATTGGGTTTTGAACTTGCAACTTCCCAACACAAGGTGACGTGCAGTAGTTGCTAAAAAAACTAAGCCCTGGTTGGTCCAAGGTGGTGTATTGTTTTCATGTATACAGTCTTCTGTTAAACAATTGGCTGCACTTGATGGCTTCAAAAGCGATCCTTTTCACCATATTTAGCACGTTAGATCCAAGTCCAGAATTTTTCGAATCCAACTCCTTTTTCTCTTGCAAAACCCTCACACTACAACAAAGCAGTAGATTAGCGACGACCACATTCCGTCGCTAATTCGTCGCTAACATGGGTAGCGACGGATTAGCGACAACAAGGCGACAGTATGCTTACGTCGCGAATATTTCGACGCTAAGTGGCGACGGAATTATTCCGTCGCCAGGTCCGTCGCTACTGGCGACGGACTAACGAGCACTATATTCCGTCGTCAATCAAACAAATGTCAAACATGTACCTGCAGCAAACACACTTCAATATCCCACTAACTACTACAATGCCTAGCATGGACTCCGTACTCCAAAAATAAGAACACTTCTATATTCATACATTAAAATCATGCTCAGCATGATCTCCGAACTCCAATAAAGCAGTCCTAGATATCAACAACTAAGTGAGTGTGTGAACAATAAAGTGTTACATTCAATAAATTAAATAACATGTGATGCGCTTGCATCACTTACTCACCACGGGTATTTACCCGATTTGCATTGTTTTTGTTACTTACTTACCACAGGTGGCGGGGCACAAGCGAGTTCCATTGAAAAATCTGCACAAAAAAACACTGTTTTAAAATGAAGTCACCACGAAAAAAAAACTGTTCTGGCAAGGGGTCAACTCCCTTACGGAACATAGGAGGTTAACCCCCCTTACAGAACGTAGGGAGTTAACTGACCCCCTGTTCGGGCAGCGGGTCGACCCCCAGCCTGTTACGGCAGGTGGTTAACCCCTTATCGGGGTCGACCCCCTGCCCGGGTCGACCCCCTGCCGGAAAGGCAGGGGGCAAGGGTCCCTTGCCGAAAAACGCAGGGTGTTAGCCCTCTGCAAGAAACGCAGGGGGTTAACCCCCTGCCGGAAACGGCAGGGGACGTAGGGGGTTAATCCCTTGTGTTTTCCGGCAGGGGGTTAACCCCCTGCGTGAACCAGGAGGGGGTTAACCCCCTGCCATTTCCGACAGGGGGTTAACCCCCTACGTGAAAACGGGGGATGGTAGGGGGTTAACCCCCTGTGTGAACCGGGAGGGGGTTAACCCCCTGCCGGAAACGGCAGGGGGTTAACCCCCTGCGTGAAAACGGGGGTTAACCCCCTGCCGGAAACGGCAGGGGGTTAACCCCCTGCGTAAACCGGGAGGGCGTTAACCCCCTGCCGGAAACGGCATGGGGGCGTCCTTTACCTTTCTCCGGGCGGCGAACGTTGGGACCGGCGGACGGTGGGACCGGCGGACGGTGGGACCGGCGGGAGCGGGACCGGCGAACGGCGGGAGCGGCGAATGGCAGGAGCAGCGAAAGAAGAAAAGGAAAAGCTGCATGGGATTAGGGTTATTCGAAAGTTAGCGACGGATTACTTTCGTCGCTAAGCCAACGTAATCCCAGACAGTTTTTCCTTCGCTAAGTTTCGAATAACCCTAATCCCAGACAGTTTTTCCTTTTATTCTTTCGCTGCTCCCGCCGTTCGCCGGTCTCACTCCTGTCGTTCGACGGTCCCACCGTCTGCTGGTCCCACCGTCCATCGGTCCCACCATCCGTCGGTACCTCCTGCTGTTCCTGTCGGGGGTCAACCCCCCTGCCGAAAACGTAGAGGGTTAACCCCCTGCGTGAAAACATGGGGGTTAACCCCCTTGTGATCATCGCAAAATTTTTCCTCTTTATAATATTCTCTCTCTTCCTTCTCTTTTCCTTTTCCAACCTCTATTTTCCTCCTTTTTGAAGGGAGAAAAATAAAAGAGAGAAAAAGAAGAGAGAAGAGAGAAAGGAGAGAAGAGAGAAGAGGAATTATCTTGCGGGTCTCACTTGACCTTAATTTTGAAATAACTCACCTCCGTTTTTGAAATATTTGCGGGAAAACTTGGAGACGGGATCCGCTCATCGGTACGAGATTCGACTATTCCTCGCGCCTTTACCAGAGGTAATCGAACCAAGGGTCGAATTTTATGCCTTTTTGCTTTGCTAAGAAATTATCTAAGAAATCATTCTAAGTCTAAATGCACAATGAATCATGCTTGTGCAAATGCAGAGATGTATGCTCTTTTTGAAAAAACGCTTTGAAGAATTTCCAAGTGTTTCTGAGATGAAATCTGATAAAGTGAAAAAATGATTTTAACTTAGAACTTAAAATTAAAGTTCTAAGTTTTAGAATAATCAAGAGCTTGGGAATATGAATCTGGATTTAGAAAGAGATGATTTTGAAGTTTGAGATAAAAGAAGAAGAAAGGAATTTTCAACGTCATAAATGGACTTTGAATTTAGAATTTTGGATGAGTATTTGAAAATTGAATTGAATTCTAGCTTTTGAAGCTTTGAAATCAGAATAAAATGTGAGAAATTAAGGTAGGATTGAGAAGTAAGATTGATTTGAAAGTTGGGAATTCGAGATAGAATTTGAATCCAAAGTCTGGATTTTAAATCGAGATCAAAATTTGGATTAGAGTTTGAAAATGTGAATTGGATTTAAGAATTGGAGGTCTGAGATGGAATTGGATAATGAAACCTAGAAATGGATTTTGGATCTGAAGTCTGAGATCCGAAGTAGAATTGGGTTGTGGATCCTAAGGAGGATTTGGATCCGAAGTCAGAGATCCAAAGCAGAGTTGGGTTCTGGTTCCTAGAATGGAATTTGGATCTGAATCTGAGATCCAAAGTAGATTGGATTCTAGATCCTAGAATGGAATTTGGATCTGTAATTTGAGATCCAGAGTAGAATTGGATTCTGGGTCCTAGGATGAAATTGGATCTGAAGTCTGAGATCCGATATGAATGTTGAATCCTGGATCCTAAAATGTTTTTGGAGTTTGTTAAATTCAGAGGATGAATCAATGATTTCCAAGTTTTGATTTGAACTTGAAAAATGAAATTTAGAATTTGAATCTTGAATATATAAATGAATTTCAAAGTTTAAATTGGACTTGAATTTAGATTTTAGAAGATAAAAGAGATCTCAAAGTTAAATTGAACTTTGAAATTGAATGGAGTTTTGAATATAAAATGAATTTTAATTTTCAGAGTCAAATTGGACTTTGAAAATGAGATAGAATTTGATGAAGTAGAAATTTGAAGAGAGATATTCAAGATCACTTGGATTTTTGAAAAAGAATTTTGAAAATATGATGCAATTCTATCCTATATGATGAATGAATTTGAAGAATTTTTGAAATTGGATTTCGAAAAGCTATTCCACTCTTTAAATGAATTAGAACAAGATTGAAGATATAATACATCCTTGACTATGGTCATTGAATGTATTATATAATGATCTATATTTAAATTCAAAAGAAGAATAAAATACATTTGGTGCTTTTATAGAATTTAAAATGAAATTAACCTTCAATATACCCTGACTATAGCCATTGGTATATATTTTGAGTTAATTTTAAGTTAAATTCTGATAAAAGAAGAAAATATTTTAGGGAAATATGATGAACTTTGAAAATGGATCCAGTGTGGATCCGGTATTATTTTGTAAAAGATAAAAATGCTAAGTTTTGTCCACACCCTGACTATGGCCATTGATGTGGATCATCAACTTAGTATCAATTACCTCTTACAAAATGGTGCACGTGCCATTCGTGTTTCACCATTGTGAGATTTTGAAATGAAAAAGAAAATAATATGAAACAAGCAATGTTTGGCATATATACATGCTCATACATTCTAATCTAGGACTGGAAATGTAAATTCTCATTTAGATCTAACTATTACAAGTTTTACATGGAATTGAAATTCAAATTCTTGAACTAAGAAAGGAAAGAAAAGAAGAAAAAAAAATGTAGTCTTCTCTCCCTAATTCCTGCAAGATTTAAGTTAGCTCAGGGCAAATATGACATATGAAAGAAGATCTGAAAATGCTATGAGAGTATCATTCCGGATGGAGGAATGAATATATCCAATGTAATATTTTAACCAAATGAAATATATATACACCATACCCTATTTTTAATGGAAAAAGTCGGTATGAGGTGATGAAATAAAATAGAAAGGGTATATGGGGTGTGATGGAAACAGGCTGGAGACAACCATAGTAAGGTGGTGAGGGCCATGTAGGGTAAGTGCAGGGAAATGGTATAACAGGGCATAGAATGAAGTGGATGATAGCAGCAGCGAAGGCTGAGCTACAAGAAAGAAGGTGTGAGGCTATGGGTGTTGGTGGCTTTTGTGAGACAAGTGGGGTATAGCAGTCATGGGGACTGCTATGGGTGTGGAATGACATAACCAGGTGAAGGATGACTGAAGTGTGCTGAAACATGGATGGTTAGAGAATATACAACAGAAAATGAAGTGTGCAGTGAAGCAAGTGTTGGTGAAAAAAATTCTAAAAGGGATAGGTTGTGAAGGTGAATGGTAGCCAATGAGTGATGCAGGAAATGACATGTGTAACGTACAGGTGGTGCATGAGTGATAAAGGATGATAGGGTGGTAAGATATGGCAAAACGAAGGGCAGTGTGTAAATGGGCTGACAATATGATATATATATATATAAAGAAACGGAATGAATAGAGTGAAATGCCTAAGTGTATGGAAGCGCACAGGTAGAGGTGAGGTTTGGTATGTTGTATATACCAGGAATCATATGAGCATTGCAACTATTGACTAAGGGTATAAAATCAACCAATCAGTAAATTCAGCAGAGATCAAATAAGATAGGTGAATGTGAAACAAGAGATAAAAGGTAAAACAGGAAATACAGATGTAATGTAATGTCTGGAGTCCAACTGAACCTAGGTTATCTATCCAAATGGATGATATGCCTAGCTACAGGGCACTCTGTATTCTAGCAGAGGTTTAAAATGGCAATATAATGTGCAGGTGATAATGAAAGTAGTTAACAAGTACAATGATATGAAGCTACGTAGGTATTATGGTGTTGATTCATCATTGGCTTAATCACAAGCAAAACATGTATAGAAAAAAAAATGAAATGCGAATTTAAGAAAGAATCAGTAAATTTATGTTGCAGTTGGAACATACCTGTGTATCTTACAGAGAGTACTTTAGATGCTCCAATAAAGAGAAATAGAAACTCTTGCTGAAAATGTAAATTGAGATGTAGGGGCAAGCTGGGATGTAAGCCCATGAAAATGTGCCTCAGACTGATGAATTTTGTTGAAATTCATAAGCAAACAGGGTAGCTTAGGACAAACTGGCTTTCAAGTTATCTCCAGCTTTGCCTTGCAACCAAACTTGAATTGCAGAGTGAAGCAATCGATTTCTTCAGACACTTTTATGTTGCAGAAGTTAACACGACATGGCCTCCATGACGAGGCAGAAACTGATGCCTTGGTGACTTATCAGCTTATTTGAGCATAAGAGGAATTACCTTCTCCTCTTTTTACAATCGAAACTAGATTTTCTGCAGAATTTCTTACATAGAGAATGGTGGGATCGGTTTTTACCATGCCTCTTTCCATAACCAGTGACCAAACTATGGCGTGGATCCAGGGATGATCCGCTAACTCCAACAATCATTAAGCCTAGTTCCATATTTGGCCTCATTATTTTACATCTAGTTTTTTTTTTTCAACAGACAACATCTCACAGAGATTTGACTGAAGCACTGAAGATACGTGGACTCCTAAAGGGGTCTCACGTATGATACTCTTCAAAAATTTTTTTTTTTACATTCTCACTGACTGCACTAATGGAAGATGGTGCAAAAAATACTAAAATAAAGTAAATAAAAAAAAAGATGCAAGCCGAACTTATAATATCAACAAAGGTAAATAAGACAGGAATCATGCAATAAAGGCCTGCTACAGTAGGGAAAGGTAGACACATGGATAGAATAAAGCATAACATAATGTATCAACGATCAATCGATATTCTTGAACATGCTTGTAGATGAGAATCTAGCCTGTAATAAGGCTAACTAAGATGACATCTAAGGAACGCCCAGCATAGTAGCCACTATGATTGCGTCAATGTGGTGATGCTATCAGCAGTAAAAAAAAATTTAAGATAATCAGACGCTAGCACAAAATTACGAGAAATATGAATTGATTTCTGTTGTTTCAACAGATAGCAAAATGACCCCCGCTTAATATCCTGCAGATTGGATCAGTTAAACCATGAATTTCAGAAAGGGTGGGGATGTGCTTCAGAAAATGGATAGAAGTATTGCAAAATCAAGCCACGCCATATGAAAATAAAAGAGAAGTGAGCTATATTGTTTAGAAAGGAACAAAAGGTGCACAGTGAATGGTGTTTCAGCCATTTCTGAATGACTGATAGCATCTCAGAGTACATTAGTATTATACATATTATGCTGATAACAGTAAACAAGAGAAGAGAGAACAAGAATTACACCGTGAATCCCACAGGAAATAAATGCATGAAGTTAAAGCAAATCAGTGAAAATAAAGCAAAGTAAAATAAAAGAAAGTGAAAGAAAATATGGGAACCAGAGATTCCACTTATTGTTGCACGTATGTGGATCGATCTTGCCATAAGCAGATCGACACCACTAGTGGTGCTTTTGTTGGGGAATAAAAAATAAAGGAATGAAATCGAGAAGATCAGCGGTAAAAAAAAAAAGGGAATTACTGACCGTAGCTATAATGCAGGAAGGGTCGATCTTCTTTTTGCTGCAAGAAGAGGCTCCAGAGAGGTGAAGGACCGATTGATATTACTCAAAGTGAAAATGGCTCTTCGATGAACGAGTGATATTGGATAGATCAGAAACGAACGCCCGGTTGTGGATGTGGAAGAGAGAAACTAGATGCTATCGTGATTTGATGAAAATCCGATTGCAGATGGATGGGTTTGTTCTTTCAATATTCTCTGCTATCACGGTCTGTACTCTGGTCAGTAGAAAGAGATGCTTCTGCAATGGCTGATCGACTTCCAGTTGTTGGGAGTTCCTGATTCGCAGAGACTCCTAGTTGCTGAGGCAATCGATCAACATTAATGTTGTAACTGTTGTCAATCTCTCGTTGCTTGAGGGGAATCCATCTACTGCTAAAGGAACGAAGAAGGAAAATCGTCAAGAAGAAGGAGAGAATCGGTGGAATGAAAGCAATCGATGTATGAAGAAAAGAGGGGTGCGGGGGTGAAGGCGGTGGTCCAAGCTTCTCCTTCGTGCCCTCTTTTAAAGAGAGAGAAGGAGATTCGAGAAGTTTGTTAGGGTTTGTGGCCGTTGGAGATGAGTGGTTCGGGAGAAAAAAATGGAGGCTGAGGATGAGGGTTTGCGAAGGAGGGTTTCGTGAAGAAAAAAAAAAAAACCGGGAGAGAGAGAGAGTGAAGAAAGAAAAAATGGGAGAGGGGCGGCCATCCTTTTCTCTTTTCTTTACGAAGGAAAAACCCTAAAACCTACTTGCAAAAGACCCCCTTCGGTTTTAAAATTTTTACAAAAAAGGGGCTTCCGAGGTCTTTAGGAAAAAAAGAAAAAAATCGATTTTTACACTCCTTTGGGTTTTCTCATAATTTTCTCAATTTTTTGGTTTTTGCGTTATCTTTTTTTAAATTTTTTGTATTTTTATAATAAAATCCTAAAATCTGTGAGAAAAATAAAGATTAAAACTATTTTTTTTGTGTTTTTGCAAAAATATTTACAAAAGAGAATTTTTCTGAGAATTTAAAAGCTATTTTGAGAAAATTTCTTTAGAAATGGGTTTGGATCTGAATTTTGAGGAAATATGGATTTAAAGCACTGGTTTTGGATCCGGAGTTGATTTCGAATATACCAATATGGATTTTAATTCAGAAAATCTGAAGAATGACGGAAATTTAGTTTTGAAATTGTTTTGATTTTCTCAAAAAATTGAATCAGGGGAAAAAAGGTTATTTTACAAATCTTTAAAAAATTTGGGGTGTTCACAGATGCCCCTCTTTGCTACTAAGCCGGTTGAAAGCCGAGCTTAGTGGCAAAGATAACACTCCAAAATTTTTAAAAAAAATGCCCCAGTCAGCAGATTTGAACTGGGTGTGGAAGAATTATTTTAGAAACATGGCTTCTCAGTTTTGAAAACCTTATCCTGAATGGTTTTTTGGGGAGACAAAATCCTCGTAAATGATGTAATAATAGAAATGAGGAAATCGTGATGGGACTTTAGACGAAAATTCTGAAATGGTGGGAAATGAGAATTTTGATCAGGTCTCATGGGTGAGACGAGATACTCTTTTTTGGAATGATTCAGGTTTAGCCCTTAACCTGGATGGGACATTTTTGAAAAATGCCTCGTGAGACGAAGCTCAAGTAAAATCCTTTATTGAATGGATATACAAAGCATGGATTCCTCAATGAGAAGAGCCATGATGGGACTGGAAGAAATCATCTTGTTAAAACGAGGAATTTTGTAGGAACAAGACTCAGGTTTAACCCAAACCTGAAAGGAAAATACCTCGCAATGCGAGGTTCCGAGTTAACTCTTAACCTGAATAGGAAATCTACCATACGGATTTCTCAAATGAAGAAACCATAATGGGACCTTCGAAACTTGAACGAACAAATCCGAAAGGGATCTTATGAGAGGAGGAAAATATAGGGTTCCATAAAGCTTTGAAAAAGGGTATGAAATTGGGCGTCTCATTGCTGAGACTGAAATAACTTTTTGAAATCAATGACCTCTCGCAGAAAATTCAGGTTTTGACCCTTAACCTGAGTGAGAACACCATACGGAATCCTTGACTGAAGAAACTGCGATGAGACAGGAAGAGATACTTCAACTGAATGTGGCAACTCTTCTGGAAGATATAAACAACGCTAGGTTGCATCAGAAAGGATATTGAATGTTTATTTTATTCTTGAAATAGCTAGAAAATTTTGCCAACAAGATAAAATCGTAGTAGATTCAAATGCTTGGAAATGTGCATGTATGTGCAAAAGATATTCCCTCTTTTACCTAGAGTATTTCCCCCAAATGAGGTTAATTCCTCCGTTCTAAGAGTCAGATTCAAATCTTTAGCGCTGATGATTTTCTTCAAGGAAGCTATCCATTTCCCTGATATGAGAAAAGAAGAAATATTCTCAATTTCATAGAAACAAGTAGTGAAAAGATATTGATAAAGGAATTTTGCATGAGAAAAGATGACTTCTGGCAACTTTGGCAGTTTGGTATCTGGGTGTTTTCCCATGATGATCCTCTTGCACTCTTTTTGAGTCATTGCACTTTTCTCAGGCTTTTTACATCATCCTTCATTTGGATGTTCCTGACTTTTCTCTTTTTTTTAGGTAAGGGTACGTCACAAACTCCTTCATCTTGGAGATGCTCCGATCCTTCTTTCTCTCAGGGATTATATATGATATTGGCTCAAAAGGTCTTTAGATGATAGCTGAAATCAAATATCTTTTAGGGTTTGTCGGTAGGTTCATCACCCTCGCCTTCATCTCGATGGTGATCTAAACTTTCCCTGGAAGGATCCGTCACAAACTCCGTCATCTTGGAGATGTTTCAAATCTTCTTTGGCCCTGGGGGTCTACTCGCTTAATTCTCCTTCATCTTGACGACAATTGAGAGATCCCTTTTGCGGATATTTGATTGCAACTTTTAAACAAATGAGAAGATATGGGTTGAGTGGATTCTTTTTATAGCTCAATAAATTTCCACTACCTGATCGCCAGAAAGTCATTTCTAAACATGTGCCATAGCCAAGATCAATATCAATTCACTTCTGGCTTTTCAACATCATTGAAGATTTCTTTCATTGATCATATCGAAGACATTTCTTACATCCTTTTGGTTGATCAACAGGAAAAGATTTGAATTTTACCTCTTTTTTCGCAAAAAAGTTTCACCTTTTGAAAGGAAATAGTAGAGGTAATCTGAGGAAATTCTTTTTGTGTAGTAAGAATATTGAAATCAACAAATGCTTTTAGCAAATTGGCAAAGTTTTCATGAATTCTTTGTGAAATAATCACTCAATATAGATTTTGATACATCTTTTAGCTGAAATTTTGGAGGAAATAACATGAAAATATTGGTTTTATCACACAACATTGGCTCAACAGGGACTCAACCTAAGAGTCGCAAAGGATATTGGATCCGTAGGGATTCATCCTACAGATTGAAATTTTGGAAAAAAATGAATTTTAATTTAATAGGAATTTCAACCCAAGAATTTTGTAAAAGAATTTGTGACTAATAAGAATTTATCTATAGACTGAATTTTCGAAAGAATGAATATGGTTCAATAGGATTTCAGCCTAAGAACAACAAAAGAAATATGGATAAGTAGGAATTCAACCTACAAATTGGATTTTTGAAAAATGAATGTTGGTTTAATAGGATTTCAACAAAAGAATATAGATCAGTAGGAATTCAGCCTCCAAAAAAAAAAGAATTTTGTTCAATAGGAATTCAACCTAAGAACCGCCAAAGAATACACATTAGTAGGAATTCAAACTACAGATTTACTTTTTGAAGAATAAATGAGGTTCGATAGGAGTTCAGCCTAAGAACCGTAAAAGAACATGGGTTAGTAGGAATTCAATCTTCAGATTAAAATTTGGAAAGATGAATTCTGGTTTAATAGGAGTGCAACCTAAGAACTGCAAAAGAATATGGATTGGTAGGAATTCATCCAACAGACTGAAATTTTGGATAGAAATGAATTTTGGTTCAGTAGGGATTTGACCTAAGAACCTGCAAAAAATATGGATCAGTGGGATTTCAACCTATAGATTTACTTTTTAAAAGATGAATTTGGGTCAATACGAATTCGACCTAAGAACTGCGGAAAAATAGAGATTAGTAGGAATTCAACCTACAAATTGACTTATGAATGATCTGAAGGGGATTAAAAATGAGAACTACGAATTAGTAGGAGTTCGACCTAAAGATCGCGGATCAGTAGGAGTTCAACCTAAAGATCAATGAAAGTGATGGTCCTAAAGGATTTCAACCTAAGGACTGCGAATCAGTAGGACTTCAACCTAAAGCTCGCTGATCAGTAAGGGTTCAGCCTAAAGATCGAAAGAAAAGGTCCTAAAGGATTTCAACCTAAGGACTGCGAATCAGTAGGACTTCAACCTAAAGTTCGCTGATTAGTAAGGGTTCAGCCTAAAGATCGAAAGAAATGGTCCTAGAGGATTTCACCTAAGGACTGCGAATCAGTAGGACTTCAACCTAAAGTTCGCTGATCAGTAGGGGTTCAGCCTAAAGATCGAAAGAAAAGGTCCTAAAGGATTTCAACCTAAGGACTGTGAATTAGTAGGACTTCAACATGAAGCTCGCTGATCAATAGGGGTTCAACCTAAAGATCGAGGGAAGGAATGGTCCTAAAGGGTTTCAGCCTAAGGACTGCGAATCAGTAGGACTTCAACCTAAAGTTCGCTGATCAGTAGGGGTTCAGCCTAAAGATCGAAAGAAAAGGTCCTAAAGGATTTCAACCTAAGGACTGCGAATCAGTAGGACTTCAACCTAAAGCTCGCTGATCAATAGGGGTTCAGCCTAAAGATCGAGGGAAGGAATGGTCCTAAAGGGTTTCAGCCTAAGGACGACGAATCAGTAGGACTTCAACCTAAAGTTCGCTGATCAGTAGGGGTTCAGCCTAAAGATCGAGGGAAGGAATGGTCCTAAAGGGTTTCAGCCTAAGGACTGCGAATCAGTAGGACTTCAACCTAAAGTTCGCTGATCAGTAGGGGTTCAGCCTAAAGATTGAAAGAAAAGGTCCTAAAGGATTTCAACCTAAGGACTGCGAATCAGTAGGACTTCAACCTAAAGCTCGCTGATCAGTAGGGGTTCAACCTAAAGATCGAAAGAAATGGTCCTAAATGATTTCAACCTAAGGACTGCGAATCAGTAGGACTTCAACCTAAAGTTCGCTGATCAGTAGGGGTTCAGCCTAAAGATCGAAAGAAAATGTCCTAAAGGATTTCAACCTAAGGACTGCGAATTAGTAGGACTTCAACCTAAAGCTCGCTGATCAGTAGGGGTTCAGCCTAAAGATCGAAATAAAAGGTCCTAAAGGATTTCAACCTAAGGACTGCGAATCAGTAGGACTTCAACCTAAAGCTTGCTGATCAGTAGGGATTCAACCTAAAGATCGAGGGAAGGAATGGTCCTAAAGGGTTTCAGCCTAAGGACTGCGAATCAGTAGGACTTCAACCTAAAGTTCGCTGATCAGTAGGGGTTCAGCCTAAAGATCGAAAGAAATGGTCCTAAAGGATTTCAACCTAAGGTCTGCGAATCAGTTGGACTTCAACCTAAAGCTCGCTGATCAGTAGGGGTTCAGCCTAAAGATCGGAAGAAAAGGTCTTAAAGGATTTCAACCTAAGGACTGCGAATCAGTAGGACTTCAACCTAAAGTTCGCTGATCAGTAGGGGTTCAGCCCAAAGATCGAAAGGGTTAAGAAAGAATTTTGGTTTGAGAAGGGATGTAACCTACGAGTCATATTGTTTTGACAGGGGTTCAACCTACGAGCTTTTGATTTTATAGGAATTCAACCTAAAGAAAGGATTCAACTTGTGGATTGAAATAGACCATCATAGTTAAGCTGTATATGGCCTGGTTTTTAGGATTAACCCCTTATCCTGAATGGGGAAGAAATAAAATTTTGGCAAGAATTGATAAAAGGTTTGATAAAGAATCAAAAGAATCAGCAAAGCTTGAAAATTTGATAAAGAAGAGATTTGGCAGAGATTAATGAAGCTTTAAAAGAGGAGGAAAGACATTCAAGACTATTCCTTGTTTTGAAGAAATAAGGACCTCGTAGGATGAGGTTTCAGGTTTATCCCTTAACCTGAAGGGGAATGGAGAAAGAAAGAAAAGAAGGAAAAAGAAATACCTCATGGGAAAGAGGCATCAGGAAAAAGAAATACCTCACATCACTTTCACTGTTATTCATTATTCCCAATATGCTGATTGCCATTTGTGTTCACCTATTATTCAGGCTAAACCCATCTTTGAAATTCTTCTTTAGATCACCATTCGTCTTGCCCACTGTTATGTATTTTTGAACCCTTTCAAATTAGTATTTACGATGGTCAGAATATTGCAAAAGCATCTTCCACCGTGCAGATTATCTATGAAATTTTGAAGACCAGAGTATGATCACATAACAGTTTGATGCTCTCCCAAACTTGAATGTTCCGTCTGTAATCTTTGGATATTTGAAGGATTTCATGCTACAGACTTGAGCTATAAAGCTCTTCCACTATGATGAAAGCTCCAGTAGATCTAATAAATACATTAGATTTCATATGTTATTGTAAACACCCCAAATTTTCTTCATCCATTCTCAAACAATGCTCCTCGTGTAGTGCCAACCCTGTTAGGTCAGTGTAGGAGTCAAACCCCGAGTCAGTTTCAGAAAATCATCATTTTACCCATTTTCATTAGGAAAATTACCATTTTACCCCTAGGTCATCCCGGACCCGAGTCAGTCGGAGTCAACCAAGCTCATTGATCGGTTTAAGACAGTTAGAATATCAGTCATCTCAAGCTCATCTGAGCTCATAATGAATAAACCATTTTCATTTCTGACCATTCCTGCCAAAATGGGATTATTTCTTCAGAAATGAGCTCATTTCTCACTCAAATCCAAGCCAATTGTCTCCAAGTCAGTCATTCATAGTCAGTCATATTCCTCAGAGTCTAACTTGAGCTCACCAGGAGTTCAAGCGCTCCAGTTTCAGTTCGAAATCATTTCTAAGTGTCCAGGAGCCCATTTTAGTCCATTTCAGCTCTTTTAGCTGAAATTGAGCCAAGTTTAGTCAGTTGAGCTAGTTTTTGAGCCTCGATTTTAGTTCACCTCAGTATTACTGACCTTTGTTTCAGCTCAAAGCCAGCTCAAGTTCATAATTCACTTCACTCCAGTGACCATTCTGTATCATTTCTCTAAAAATGACAGCTTTTCTTGAAAATTCAGTCGGAAAAGTCGGTTGAGTCAGTGCCTGGTCAGTTCATTTGAGTTCTGAAACTCTAAAACCCAGCTTAATCTATCTCATCTCAGTTCAATCCAGCTCGAACCCCAAATTTCAGTGTCATTGTGACCCAGTAGAGTCCCAAAAACCATTTCTTGAGCTATTTTGCAAATTTTATCAATTTTAATGTTTTTTAAACTGATACAAGTGTCAATCGGGGTTTGACATCCAAAATTCTTTATTCAAGGTTAGCATTTCGCATAACATTTCATGTCATTTCTCATCATTTCATATCATTTCTCAGCATTTCATAACATTTCATCACATTTCATTTCATTTTCAAAGTCCAGAACTCCAATTTTATAAATTTCAATCCAGATTGAGTTTTAAAAGTTTTTAGAAATCAATTTCAAACCTCGGGTTTCCAAAATTGACATTTTCACCCCGGGAGTCTAAATTTGGAAATATTTTCTCAAGAAAAATAATCTGGATTTCTTTCAAAATCAAATTTTCAAATTTTACACTGGATTTGCTTCGCAATGAGCTATTGAACTTCAAAATCCGAGCTCGTTTCAAAAACTGCCAAAAATAGCTCGTTTCGTTTGGAAATATTTTCTCAAGAAAAACAATCTGGATTTCTTTTAAAATCAAATTTTCAAATTCTACACTGGATTTGCTTCGCAATGGAGTATTGAACTTCAAAATCCGAGCTCGTTTCAAAAACTGCCAAAAATAGCTCATTTCGTCTGGAAACTTTCTGAAAAGACTATTTTACCCCTCTAATCGTCAAAATGAATTTCAAAATCAAAATTTGGACCCGCTCTGAGATGGCCCATCCATTTGCATTCTCTTGTTTTAATTTATAAGAAAAGAAAGAAAAATATCTTTTTCTTTATTTTTTGTTGTTTGTTTTAATTTATTTTATTTATTTATTTTTTTTATTATGTTATTCTTTCTAAGGTGGGACCCACAAGGTGGTCACCCAAACCTCCAGCCCCCTCTCCTTTCCTTCATTTCCTTTTTCTTTTTCCCTTTCTCTTTTCCTTTCTTCTTCCTTTCTTTCCTTTTCTTTTTCTTCTTTCTTCCCTTTCTTTTCTTCTTCCCTTTCTTCCTTCCTTCCTTCTTTTTTTTCCCAGCCATTCACTTAAGGCTGCCCAAAAAGGTCATTGATTATTATGAGAAACTTAGGTTTTAATTTTATTAAAACCTAAGTTATCAAAAGGGAAAAGGAGGAACCTACGGCTGCCCAAAAAAAGGATTCAACGCCTCCCTCTCTCTTTCTCCATCTCTCTCTCTCTCTCTCTCTTTTTTGGCTGCAGCTATCCTTGGCTGCAACTCCCAGCCTTCTAGCAGCCCACCTTGCTGCACCTTCAGCTGCACCAAGGCAGCCACCACCTTCAGCTGCACCAAGGCAGCCACCATCTTCAACCTCCTGCAACCATCAACGTTGCTTCAGCCATCCACAACGTGCAGCCACCACCAGTTGGTCCATCATCTCCAACTCCATCAACGGCTCCAGCTCCGCCTTCGGTCAATCCCAGCAAACACCAAGGAAAACCCTCTTTAGTCTTTGCTTCAACCGATCCAAGGTACTTCCTCTTCTCCTTGTGCTTGCTCTCTATAAAATAAAAAATAAAAAATCCTATAGCCATTTTCTTTGAAGAAATCAGTTTCGAGATAGAAGTCCATGATTTAATCCTGGATTTATTTGGATGAATATGCATTTGATGGGTTTTTGTGTTTCAATGCAATTAAAAGAAAGAGATCCGTCCAATCCATGGACCGGATCCTTCATTTCATTTTTTTTTTATATAGCAAAAAAAAAATATTATTCATACCTCTCTGAGATCTTTCTTGATATTTTAATGCGTAGACTCCATGTTTTAGTCATTGTTTAAGTCCTACTTTAACAGTTTGTACGTATTTTATTTATTTAGTTAGTCTCATTGAAATAAAGTTATTGGTTTGTAATTCTTGGTTTTAGACATCTAGTCCCATCATTATTTCATGCATTCTTTTTTGTTCATAAAATTTTAAAAAATTTAGGATAGTTATATTACTTGTCTGCGTTTCTCTGCCAAAAACCTAGATTCGTTTGGATTTTGTAACCCCTTCTAATAAATCAAATCCCGAACTGTGATTTTACATCTCCAGGACTTCTAGTTCCTGTTTTAGCAGAAAAGCACCTCCGACACCACCCTTTTGGGGGATTTGGATTGTCCTCCAAAAATCACAGTAGATTCATAATTGAATCTACTGATGATCGGAAAATTTTGAAGTTTTTCCAGTTAGTTTTACTCTGTGTAAAAAATCGAATTTCTCAGACCCCTGGGAAAATCTCGATCTGCCAGGGTATAGACAGACCTTAATTCACCAAATCCGTTCAATCCATAGCCCGTACGCAAACACTTTCAACATGAAAGTTGTTCCTCACATAGTGTTCTGTCATTGCCCAAAATTTGGGAATTTTTTAAACTGTTTCAGTATTTTTTCCAAAATTTGCATTTCTGTCTGACAGATTTCAATATCCCGAAATTCCAGAGATTTGGGTCTCTGATAACAGCATGCCCTTTTCCAAACCGTAACCCGAATCCCAATTCTGTAAAAATAGGAAATCTTTCTCTGTTTGTCAGGGACATTTGCCCATAATTTCAGCTTTTTTACCCTCAGTCTACCATTTTCCCCATGTTTTCTACCGAAACCTGTCTGTTTCCCCTAAATCCTAGAGTCGCCGGATTCTGATCCGACTTGCCGGAGTGGTACAGCTCCGGACGTAGGTCAAAACCAGAAAGTGTTAAAGGCAAAAATCCTTGCCTTACTGTCCTCTGGCACCCCATGAAATTTGGGAAATTTTTATGGAAATTTGATATCCTAAATCCCCTTTAGAATCAACATTTTAGGCAAAAATCACAAAATTTAGGGTTTTTATTTGAATTTCTATATTTAAAAATATAAAAAAATAGATTTTCAAGCTCCATTATGTTTATAGGGTTATTTTAGGTGTCCATGCCAAATTTGGTTCAATTCCAAGTTCATTTTCTCCATGTGTTAGTTTATCTTTAAATTCAGAAGCGAAAATCAGGCGAAAATCAGGTTAAATTTGATATTTATGATATTTTCGCCATTTTAGGGTTTTTATCATGTACATAAGCATGTAAAATCATATTAGGGTTAATTTCAATCTCCTTTGCATTTCATATTTTCCAATTTTGCAAAATTTATTTCAGAAAACCCTGGTTTCAAGGCCATAGTCTTGTTATCGGGGGTATTTTGGTTATTTTGACCTAAAATTCGAAATTTCAATTTCTAATTCTCCAACATTTCATTCATATCATCATATTTTATCATATTATGTTTGATTTATTTCATTTGATTTTCAAAATTCCAAAATTTATAAAAATTCTTTCAGAAAACCCTGATTTCAAGGTCATCAGGGGTATTTTGGTCATGTTGAACCTAACTTCGAATTTTCAAGTTTATTTTCGAAATTTATTCATTATTTATCATGTTTATATCAAAGGGGGTATGAATTTGGGTTTATATATGAATAATATCCGATAATTTCCCATATTTTCGGATAAATTCAGAAAAACCTACATTTTTGTGCTAACCTTGTTTTCTAGTTTTGCAGGAACATTCAAGAAGAAGACTTAGCTTTTATTTTTTTTATTTCAATTCAATGTAATCTCAAATGTAATAATTTGGAATAAGAGTTACTTTTCTGCTTAGAATTGGGTTGCATTGCATATAGTTTAATTTATGCAAATTTCAATATGTGATGTATGATTCATGCACATTATTTCAAATTCACTATGGATTACACGAATGGCACGTGCACAAGCTCTTATGGAGTTTATAAACTCGGTGGGATTCGTATTTATGGCCATAGTCAGAATACGAAGAAAACCAAGATTTATGATCTTCATATTAGCCACATTCAGCCTACACACTTAGGCTAACTTCAAAAATGCACTGCATTTTTTTTAAAACTTCAAAAGGATTTCTCAATTCCTCAATGAAATTCCCTTTTCAAATTCATATTCATTCATTCATATTATTCAAATTGCATTGTTTTCAAATTCATTTTCCAATTTCAATTTCAAAAAAATTCAGTTTTCTCAAGAATTTCCAAGTCTTTCTCAGGATCTGATTTTCTCAAAATCCTAAGTTTTCAAATGACATTTCAAAGCATTTTCCAAGTTCAAATCAAGATTTTCCTATGTTTTCAAATTCTCAAATTTCAAAATCCCAAGTTTTCAGAAATCGATTTTCTCATATTTTCCAGTTTTCCTGAGAATTCATTTTCCATTTCAAAAGTCATTTTCTAATGAATTTCTTAGATTTTCTCAGAATTCTCAAATCCATTTTCTCAGAAAAGCAATTCCAAATTTCAAAATCGATTTTCTAAAGTTCAAATTTTCCTGAGAAATCACTTTCCAATGCAAAATTCTGATTTCCAATAAATGATTTTCCCAGAAATTCCATTTTCAAGCATTTTCCAGTCCTTTTCTAAATGCATTTCAATTTTCCAAAGCAAACATTATATTTTCTCAAACTTGCATTTTTCAAAATTTCATAGCACAAGCCTGATTCTTTTTGCATTCTAGGAAAATAGAGCATAATGTAGATATTTGAGTCAAGTTAAAGCACATAATTGATCCTTGGTTCAATCACCCATGGTAAAGGCGCCAGGAACGGTTGAACCTCGTACCGACAGGCGGATCCCATTCCAAGGAATTTTCCCGCAAATTTTCAAAACGGAGGCGAGTTAATTTTCAAAACCATTTTAAAACTTTGGTCGAGTTTGACTCGCGAAATTCATTTTCTCTAGCAAGGGAGGAGAAAATTTTTGCGATGAAAACAGGTTTGGCGACCGTGATGGGACCTGTCCTCGCCTGATCAATTATGTGCTTTAACTTAGCCCAATTGTCAAAATTATGTTCTATGAAATGCCAGCTTTAATTCATGATATCATGTGAACCTAGGAGCCTAGACTTGAACCCAGCTGACATGGATTGCATGTAGACGAGGCATGGTTTGGTAGGACCATATTGAGGAGAATTATGCATGCTCACTTAGACTTAGGTCTGAAATACAACACTCCTCAATCTAGGACTTGTATGAAAACAATGTTTGCTTCTTCAAAAATTTTCAAAATTCTATCTCTTTAGGACTTAGAGTCCTCTGTTTGCCTGCATGTGATCATATTTCAAAAACCACCCCACCTATGTCTACCCGGTCTTCACGTTGCTGGGCTCTCTTCCAGAACCATAGTTCGGGACAGAGCCTCACAACTGGGCCACTTATTTGAGCTAATGCCCCCCTGCCACGTACCAAGGGCCATAGTCCAACGTATATCGGCAGGCGCTCAAGAATGTTGGGAAAACACAAGCCTAGACCCAGAGATGAGTTTTATGCCACGTACATCGAGCCTCGGCTCGAGTATATCGGCATAGCATGATTGGACACAGTTGATCTGAGCCTAGAGTCAGGATTAGGGTCCTAAAGCCCTTTCAAAATCAATGCATTTAGAGTTGGCTTCTTAGGGATTGCTGTATGTGCATAATTGTTTGTAATTGAATGTATGATATTCATTTTCCCCTTATTTTTTCAGTTTTTCCAAAATACCGAACAATTTTCCAAAATACCTCATTTTTCATCTTTTATGAAATATCTCCTTTTTCTCAAAAACCCTGGACAATTTTTCGAATTTATCCACCTTTTCTTCAAAACTCCAGGAGATTTTCCATTCTTTCGTTCCTCTGGATTTCGAATTTCCAGCTTTCATTTTATCCTGCCTGCAATTTTCAAATTTCTTGTATTTTTCCAAAGTCTAATTTCAGTCTTCTTGTCTTTCAGTCCAATGGCATCCAGTCAGCTTGATTCTGTTTTTCCTGAGGGTCACATCTCCTATGAGGTGCGACAAAGTCTTTCTGAGCATCGATATCTTAGCACCGGACTCTTCTTCCCCCGGTGGTACTATGTCTGGTTCAAAAACTTCTCTCGTATATTTTTGGACCACTTGAGCGATTGCGGGTTGGAATTGGCATCTGCAGTGGGAAAGTTGACAGTCAACGGCAATCTGATTCATGCACTGGCAGAGCGGTGGAATCCGCTCACTTGCACGTTCTGGTTCCCGTGGGGCGAGATGACACTACTGATGGATGAATTTTCAGAGAATATGGGACTGCTTGAGCCAGCCGGTCAGCCTGGAGATCCGTTAGAGCAGCAGTTTCTGATCAATGTCAAGGGTCTGGACCCCAAAGATGCCGTAGCTCGCATGACAGGGCACAAGTCTTGGCCACTGATTGAAGAAAATGAGAATGAATATGTGAGTCTGATCGAGATCTACCGACAGTATGGAGAATTCGCAGAAGTCAGCTCGTTGTCCAGAACAGCTCGAGAGAGAATTCAGCATGCAATGGTTTTGTGTACTGTGGGACTTGCTTTCTTTCTAGATGGACAAAATTATGTGGATGTCAGAATAGTTCAACTTTTGAGAAGATGGGGAAGTCGACAGACCAGCCGTCTCTCGATAGCCATGGCCGCGCTTGCTTTTCTATACAGAGGACTGACCCGCTTCACACTTGGAGAGTCCATCTTAGTCGATGGATGTACTTATGCTCTTCAATCTTGGTTCCTTCAGCATGTACCGACCAGAGCTAGTTCATTCAGATACAACGGCAAGGAGCTCCATCCAGTTGCGCGGTACCGATTCCTGATCGACTATCTGCAGGAAGAAGAAGTGGTGTGAGACTATTTTGATCGAGAATTATCGCCTCCCAGATACACCTATGCATATGGCAAGAGATTCAAGTTGCTTGGTCCATTCTTCTGTGCTTACTATCATCCGGAGCGGTGTGTTCAACAGTTTTCTCAGAGACAGAAGCACATAGAGATGCGGCTGCTATCAGGAATCGTGCCAAAGTTCGACCTTACATCAGCACAGTGGTCCGGAGCATACCATTCTGCTAGATATGGCTGGGACTCTTTTGTTACTCTTCCGCTTTTTCTCGGTCCTTGTGTCTCTGCTAGTTATAAAGAGTGGTGGCAAATTGTCTGTCCGCCCCCTCTTTCTCAAGTTTATTATTGATGCAATAATGTTTTCTTTCAATAAATAAAAATCTTGCAAATTCTTCAATTCTTGGTTTGACGACCTCGCCTAGGTAACAAGGCTTGATTTTCAGTTGTTTATTTTCTTTGCAAAGGAATGACAACGCAATTGTCATAATCCCAGCAACGACTCAATCCCTAGTAATGGGATATTCTTTCAAATTGTCTACCAAAATTCTCAGCGAATATTTTCTTCCAATCAAAATCTCTCTCAAAAGCCTAACCATCGATTTTGCCCTGCAGAGAGCATTCGTGACAGTCAATGGTTCAAACAAGGTCAGGGAAGAAGACTGCACCAGTCGAGGGAATCGCATATTCGACATCTTCAGACGAAGAAATGGATTCCCCGCGCTCAGGCAAAAATCAGGGGCAACAGGTTGAGGATGACATTGATCCTCAAATGTATGCCATGTTTAAGAAGATGATGGCCAAATTGTTGGCAGAGCAAGCGGAAGCTAGTATAAAGAAGACCCAAGTCAAGCCAAAGGCTAAGGGTCATGCAGTCAAGAAGGAGGTGAAAATGTCTAAGAAACATGTCCAACATGTTGATACAACTGATGAAGAAGAATCAACAGAAGGCACAGATGAAGAGTTTGAGACCCATCAGGCATTTCGCAAATCTACTCAGGGGCAGGGGTCAGCCCACAAATTCAAAGAGCAGTCTGTCAATGACTCTGACCACCCGCAGTTCAAAGATGTGGTCAGAATGCTTCGAGACCTGCAGGCCCGCGACAAGGGCAAGAAAGTCTTCACCAGCGAAGACTTCTATGATGGTTTGGATGGGGATGACAATCTCGAGAATCTCCCCAGAAAGTTTATCAAATTCGATGGTTCTGGCGATCCCAAAGCTCATCTCGCCATGTTCTTCTCTGAATGCTTCAGATTCAAGTGAGACAACCGGGCACTTTTTCTATGTTTCCCTCGCAGTCTGGAGGGAACCGCAGCTAAATGGTACTCGGAGCTTGTAAATCCAATTGAATTGAAAGAATTTGATAAAGTGGTGAACATGTTCATCGAGCGATTCCTCTTCAATGCTGAGGCACTTCCCACCCTCAGTCATCTCTGTGGCCTCAAACAGAGAGAAAACGAAAAGGCAAGAGATTTTATTCACCGCTGGAGGTCAGCTTGCAATAAAATGAGAGACCCCATATCAGAGGGGCATGCTCTATCCTTAATTCTAAGCAACTTCTCACTGCCTCTCAGCGGCCTCATCTCTACTGCACCATCAAGGACATTCATTGAACTGACAGAGCGAGCCGAATGGCTCGAGTTGAGCATGGAAAATGGTTTCTACGAAGGCTTCACTTTCACCAAGAACAACGACCAGAATGAGCAGAAGAAGAAGACTCACTTCGCTCATTCTGTCAGAAATAATAATTGGAACCACTGTAAGGGGCAGAACAAAGATTTCTGTTATGAGGCAGGAAGTTCCAACAAGAACGATCAGAAAGGCAAGTCAGTGCCTCAATACAATAAGCCACTTCAATTAGAACAGAGACCGAAGCCCCGAGAAAAAGTAAAGCATGAAGGGTGGAGTTATGACAGGAAATTCACTCCACTAGACCAATCCCTCGAGACTGTGCTCGAGTATATGTTGACCAAAGAGATGGTCAAACTGCCTAGGCTGGCCGATCCCCCTGTTCCCATGGGAAAATTCAAAGATCAGTTCTGTAAATTTCACAGAACAGTGGGACATAATACTGAGAACTGCTTCGTTCTCAAGAATATTGTTCAGGATCTCATCGATAAGAATCTTCTGGTAGAGGGTGTCGAAGATGAAAATATGGATATTCTGAAGAAACCCTTTCCCCATCATTCTACAACGGTCAATTCTGAACAGCCTTTTCAGCCACAGGAGCATATCAGGCCATGCTCTAAAAAGGATATACAAGTCCAACATCAGGTCCTTGTGCTGCAACAGGCTCAGTTCAAAGCTCAGAAGATGGACCTCATTGCAGCCTTTGGAAAAATGAAAGTATCTGACAAATCCGCTGGGGTATCTCCTGAGGTGGCTAAAAGAATGCCATGGCTCCCCAAACACTTTATTAAGCCCGCCCCGGAGAAAAATGAGACATCCACACCACAGCCGATAACTGCATTATCCAATGTCTCAATTTTGGACTTAGCTCAAGCCTCCACCAAACACCAGCAGGTGTTGAATGATCTGTTGCGGAAAATCAAAGTGAAACCGAGCATAACTCCTGAAGACATGGCCCAGATAGTCAATCAGGCCATGACAAATGCTCCAATCACTTTCTCAGATGAAGATCTTTCCAAGCCGCATGTGTTTCACAACAACGCTTTGTATGTTGTGATTCGAACCAGAGGAATGACTGTTCCTCATGTGCGGATAGATGGAGGCAACAACCTCAATATATGCCCAGAAATGACAGCCAAAGCTTTAGGCATCAAAGAAGAGGAATATATCCCAGACCCGATCACCATCTACGGGTTTGATAATCATGGCCAGACAGCTAAAGGGAAAATTTTCTTGAAAATTTTCATTGACTACTCGGTCCACTCTGTCCTCTTTCATGTGGTCAATGTACCCCCAACGTATAATCTGTTGTTGGGACGACCGTGGATTCACAACACGAACGCGGTGCCGTCTACTCTGCATCAGTGTGTCAAGTGGTCAAAAGGTGGAATGATCACAACAGTCTTGGGCGAGGATTCGAAGAAGAGGCTTGCACAACCCATGGTTCCTAGGCCCACTTTCACTACTGATATCCCTAGCATTAGGGGCATTAATGAGGTCAGCTTTGAAGAAAATTCGGGAATACTGCAGACGGGTGAACAGCGAGCACATACAGTGGCCATGACTCGATGGAGAGGCCCACAGTTTTTCAAGATTGGAGGACGAATTGACTATAGTACATTCAAAGATCATCCACTGTTCTCCCAATTTATGAAGGCCAAAAAGGGATTTGATCTGTTAGTAAAGCATGGTTATCAGCCTTTTCAAGGCCTGGGAAAAAATGGGAATGGTCGTCTTGAGCCAGTAATTCCTCAGCACTATCCTCAAAGGGCCGGATTGGGCTTTAGTGGCAGAAGATCTCAGAAGGGCACTATCTTTATCAAAGGGACGCACTAAGGGCATCTGCTTGCCTTTCATTTCTATTCTTTTGTTTTCACATTTAGGATAATATCCCGTTTCATTTCAATCATTGTCCTCAATTCAATCTTTCAATAAAGTTGCAAATTTCCTTTGTTTATCTGGATGCCATTTGTCTCTTTACTTCTCGTTATCAAATCTTTGAAAATTTGCCATTATTTTGCTCTTTTATCTTTCAAATTATTTTCTTAACAAAAGTAATTTGTTTTATGAAAGGCGATTTTCCTGAATCGATTTATTCTCCAATTTTCAGAATGTCTTCCCGATCTATCAAGAAGCTCGTTCTTAATCCAGAGGCCTTTTCAAAGCCAACAGTGATTCATCAGATTAAAATAAGAGCAGAATGTAGTCAAATTACAAAGCAGTCAGAAGAACCTGCAAAATTTGATTCAGCTCTTCAAGAATTACCAGAATTTGCAGCAATTCAGAAACAAGATGAGCCATCATCCTTAGTTCAGGATCCGACTGAGGATATCAATATTGGATCAGAAGACAATCCTAAAATTCTCAAGATTGACAGCAGTTTGAGCCCGGAAGAGAAAGAAAGGCTCACCCGTTTTCTCAAGCAACATGAAGAAGTGTTCGCGTGGACGTATGAGGACATGCCAGGTCTAGATACCAAATTGGTTGAGCATCGTCTCATCCTAAAACCAAATGTCAAGCCGGTTAAGCAGAAACTGAGAAAGATGGATCCTCGAGTGGAATAACAAGTTAAGGAAGGTCTAGAAGACCTACTCAAAGCAGGGTTCATTCGAACCATTGACTATCCAGATTGGCTAGCAAATAATGTTGTTGTTCCCAAGAAAAATGGTAAAGTTCGAATTTGCATCGACTTCAGAGATCTCAATAAAGCGACTCCTAAGGATGATTATTCACTTCCTAATATTGATCTTTTGATTGATAGCACAGCAGGTCACACTATGTTCTCTTTTGTGGATGGATATTCTGGATATAATTAGATCAAGTTGGCCGCTCGTGATCAGTCCAAGACATCTTTCACTACTCCTTGGGGCACTTTTTGTTATACAGTCATGCCATTTGGGCTTAAGAATGCTGGAGCCACTTATCAGCGTGCTATGGCCGTCATTTTCCATGATCAGATGCACAAAATCATGGATGCCTATGTCGATGATATTCTGGTAAAGTCCAAAGAAGAGGAAGATCACATCGAAGCTCTCAATCACATTTTCAAGCAGCTCATTCTTTACAAGCTAAGACTCAATCCACAAAAATGTGTTTTTGGAGTCGAATCTGGCAAATTGTAAGGCTTTCTAGTCATCAAAAAGGGGATAGAAGTTGATCCCGCTAAGGCCAAAGCTATCATTGACATGTCTCCCCCGACTAATTTGAAAGAATTGCGTAGCCTTCAGGGACACATGCAATCAATTCGGCGATTCATATCCAATTTGGCCATGAGATGTGAGCCTTTCAATCATTTGCTCAGAAAAGGAGTAAAATTCGAATAGGGACCAGAGTGTCAGCAATCGTTTGAACGCATCAAGAAATATTTGCTCAATCCTCCTGTTTTAAAGCCGCCAGAATTGGAGAAACCCCTACTACTATACATTTCAGTTAATCAAGTTGCTTGTGGCGGATTCTTGGCGCAATACGAAGAAGGCAGTATGATAGAGCATGCCATTTACTATGTGAGCAAAACCTTCATTGATTATGAGAAGAAATACTCTCAGATAGAGAAGACATGTCTAGCTCTGGTTTGGATGTGTCAGAAATTGAGACACTATCTGTTGACATCTGAAGTCAAGATCCTATCCAAATTAAATCCTCTTAAGTATATTCTAGAGCAACCCTTCCTCAGTGGACGGATTGCCAAATGGCAGGTTCTATTGATGCAATACGATTTGAAATATGTCTCTCAGCAATCTATCAAGGGCCAAGCAATTGCAGATCAATTAGCAGATTTTCCTCTAGCAGAGGATGTTAAAGTCGAGGATGATTTCCTCGATGAGCGGATCTGCAATATTCAACAATCCCCAATTTGGAATTTATTCTTTGACGGTTCCAAGAATATGGCAGGCATAGGAATCGGGATTCTGTTGATCACACCTGAGAAGGAGATGATCCCCTTTTCTCTCAAATTAGACTTTCAGTGCACTCATAATATGGCCGAGTATGAAGTTTTGATACAAGGTCTGAAAATTCTACAAGACTTCAATGTCAAAAGAGTGCATGCTTATGGCGACTCTTTGCTCATCGTCAATCAAGTCTTAGCTGAATGGCAAGTGAAGGATCAAAACTTCCTTATCAGAAGATCGTCTCAGCTCTTGTTAGCAATTTCGAAGAATTCCAACTTTTCCATGTCAAGAGAGACTTCAATCAAATTGCAGACAATTTAGCCAATCTGGGATCCATCATGTCTTTCAAGAACGAAGAATCTTGTCGCTCCTTTGAAATTGGCAGACTTGATCAACCTGCTTTCTTCCCAGTAGAGCAGATAAACCAGGCTGAGCAAAAGAAGAAGCCCTGGTATCATGACATCAAGAATTTCATTGAAACTGGCGAATTTCCTCCAGAACTCTCAAAGAAAGAGCGGCGAGCAATTCAGCGCATGTCTGCTCGATATTTTATTCTTGCTGACGTCCTTTATTGTCGTGGATTCAGCTCTGAATATTCCAGATGTTTGGACGAAGAAGAAGCCAAAGAAGTTGTGCAAGAAGCACATGAAGGTATCTGCGGTGGTCATGTTGGCTACCAAACTCTTGTCAAACAAATCATCCGAGCAGGCTATTACTGGAGAACTATGCAACAAGATTGTTATCGTTTTGTGAAGAAGTGCGTTCAATGCCAGATGCATGCACCTTTCATTCATGCGCCAGCGATATATTTGCAATCTGTCGTCTCGCCATGGCCATTTTCTATGTGGGCTTTTGATGTTGACCCCATTACTCCTTCTGCTTCAAATGGCCATAAATATTTTCTTGCTGCAACAGAATATCTTACTAAATGGGTAGAAGCAGTCACTCTACGCACAGTAGAAGGTCGACATGTGGTCTTATTCATCCATAAGAATATCCTATGTCGTTTCGGCATACCACATGATATTGTGTCAGATAATGGCAGACATTTCAAGAATGAGAGAATGAGGACTTTCTGTTTGAAGTTCAAAATTCATCATCATTTCTCCGCTCCTTATTATCCTCAAGGAAATGGCCAAGCAGAGGCCACCAATAAGATTTTGATTCGAATCCTGGAGCGAACTTTGGAAACAGGCCGTGACTACATGAGAAGATTCATGATGCATTGTGGGCGTATCGAACCATCATTCGAACTCCAACTAATGCTACTCCGTCAGAACTTGTCTACGGAACCGAAGTAGTATTGCCTCTACATGTTCAGAAACCTACTCTGAAATTTGCATCACTTCTCGAATTACCTCTTGATCAGTATCAACAACAGCGACTAGTACAGCTTGATTTGCTAGATGAAAGAAGACTCAGAGCAACAGAGTACGCTCAATCATATCGTCAGAGGATAGTCAGACAATATGCAAAATCAGTCATTGAAAGAAAATTTCAAGTCAATGATCTAGTGCTCAGATCAACGACTTATCTCAAGCACCGCCCAGGTGGAAAGTGGTCACCAAATTGGGAAGGTCCCTATGTTGTTAAAGAGGAACTACCTTGTAATTCATATCGACTCATCAATGCCGACATAGTGGAATTACCAGATCACATCAATGCTCGGCATTTGAAAAAATTCTATACTTAAACCATGTCTTATTCTTTGTAATTCCTCCAAATTTTGTTCAATAATGGTTAAATTCTCCTTTCCCAGTTATACTGGGGCATTTTTAAAATTTTGTTTTTATCTACAAATATCTTGTATGCAGGCAGGATAAACAAATCTCTCATTTTGCACGCATGTGCATTCATTTATATCATTATCATATTTGCATACATCTGCATTCATTGGCATGCATTTGCATCAAGTTCGCTACCCATTCAGGATAAGGGATAATCCTGAGACCCCGACAATCATTCTCGTTACAATTCCCAAATACTTTAAGAGCATAGGTCTCTTTTAAAAATTCAAATTTCAAATTAAAAACAAGGTATATTTTCAAAACTCAGTGCTTGAACTGGTACAATTTTGAAATTCAGTGCTCAAACTGGTACACTTCCAAAATCCAGTGCTCGAACTGATATATTTTTAAAATCCAATGTCTATGTTGACATATTTTCAAAACCCGGTATTCTTGCTGGTGTTCTTTCAAGATTGAGCACTTGTGTTAGTGTCTCACTGGTGGGTCGTATCAGTCAACCTCTCGGGTTCAGTCTTTGTGCTGATCATTCATCAAACTTCAAATTTCAATTACCAATTTTGGCCCTCAGGCCATCCAATTTCCAAATTTCTAATTTCGACCTTTGAGTCAACCAATTTCAATTTCGACCTTTGGGTCAATTAATTCCAATTTCGACCTTCGGGTCAATCAATTTTCAATTTCCAAATTCCAAATTCCAAATTCCAAATTTCTAATTTCAAATATCAAATTTCAAATTTCAAAATTTCAAATTTTCCAAATTCCAATTTCGACCTTTTGGTCACTCAATATCAATTTCAATCATTTTCTCTTGCGAGAGACCCTTTTTATAGGGAGAGTTCAAGGGAGCTCGTTCTTTTCACATGCTATCCTTTGTTCACCTAGCCCCTTTTCAGGGAGAGTTTGAAGGGACTCGTGTCTTTGTGAACCGTTTGCAAAACAAATTTCCAATTTCATACAAGGAACCCTTAGTTCAGGGAGAGCTTCGACGGAAGTTCGCTTTCCTTGTAATCATAATTTCATACTAGGCCATTTCATCATGAAGGACCCTCTTTTCGGGGAGAGTGTGATGGACTCGCTCCTTCATGACCAATTCCCCGACCTCACCATTATCGGCCCCCTTTCCATAAGAGAAGCCTAATATTAGGAAGTTTTGACGAAAGCTTGATTTTTTTTCGAAAGTTCGTTTTGCAAACACCTCCTCTTCAGGGAAGAGAGGAGTAATTCATATTTCCAATTTCTGAATCTTCTCCTTTGGGGAAAGGAGAAGAAAATTTCTGTCATGGATGCGTTGCGTTGTTCTTCAAATACTCGCTTCCACAAAGGATTTCAAGAAAATCTTGCCAATTTGTCATTAAATATTTGTTGATTTCAAAATTTTTTATTGCACAAAAACATTACCTCAGAATACCTTCAGTATTATTTCCGAAAGGTCAAAGCTTTCGTGAAAAAGGATTCAAAATTCAAATTCTTTCTATTGGCCAACCAAAAGGATGAAGAATAAATCCTCGATATGGCCAGCAAAAGGAAATTCAATGTTGTTGCAAAGCCATAAGTGATCGGTATTGATTGCAGTAAATGGTACATTTTTAAATATCATTCTTGGAAAATAAAGCAGTCGAAATATCCTGGGTGATACAGAAAAATCCATTAAATCCCTATATCTCCTCAATCACCTAAGCTGCAATTAAATATCTGCAAAAGGGATCTCTCAATTGTCGTCAAGATGAAGGCGAATTAGGCGAGTAGACCCCCGGGGCCAAAGAAGATTTGAATCATCTCCAAGATGACAGAGTTTGTGACGAATCCTTCCAGGGAAAGTTCAGAGCACCGTCAAGATGAAGGCGACTGCGATGAGCCTCTCGACAAACCATAAAAGATATTTAATTTCTGCTATCATCAAGAGATTTCCAACCAATGAGCCAATAACCGTCGATATAATCCCTGAGAGAAAAAGAAGGATCGAAATATCTCCAAGATGAAGGAGTTTGTGACGTACCCTTCCAAAAGAGAGAGAGAGAGAGAAAAGTCAGGACATCTCCAAAATGAAGGATGATGTAATAAAATCCCAAAAGCCTAAGAGAGCTCTAATTCTACCAAAAAAAAAGAAAAAAAAAAGCGGGCAGAAAGATCATCATGAGAAAAGAATCCCAGGATATCAGACTGCCGAATCTGTCAAGAATCTTCTTTAAAATTTGTAAAATTCTATTATCAATATTCCTTCACCAATTGCTTTCACAATATCAAGAATACTCTCTTTTCTATTCATATCAAGGAAATTGATAGCCTCCTTGAAAGAAAGTCAATTGCAAGAAATTTGAATTCGAATCTGGATTCTACGAAGTTACGCCCAGTTGGAGGTAATACTTCAGGTAGAAAAGAGGGAATATTTACAAAACAATGTGCATCATTTTAAATTATTTTGAATCAACAATAAATTTTAATATTTTGACAATATTTTCTAGCTATCCTGGCGTGAAGCGAGAGCTTGAGGTTCATCTTTGGCGCATCCTGACATCAGTTGTTATCCCTTTTAAGGACTTGATAACGAGAGTTTTCAAGATTCCTTCCCTTCTGTTGGTATAATCTGAGCGCCTGGGCTCTCAGATTCGCACACTTCCCTGTGTCCCCACTGTCCCACCATAGACAGTCCACTTTCGGCTTGAGGTTAAGCCACCAATCATTTTCTCGCAAAAGGTCACCAATTTCAAAAGTTATTTAGTCTCAGCAATGAGGCGCCCAAAATCAAACCCCTTTTCAAGCTTTAGGGACCCCAATTTCATCCTTTTGCAAAACCCCTATCGGATTCATTGTGCGGAAATCCGAAGGTTCCATCATGGTTTCTTCCTTCGAGGAATCCATTTCATTTTCTGCCCAATCAGAATAAGGGTACAAACCTGAGCCTCCTTTGATGATGTATTTTATTTTCTGCCCAATCAGGATAAGGGTATAAACCTGAGCCTCATTTGATGAGGTATTTCATTTTCCGCCCAATCAAGATAAGGGTACAAACCTGAGCCTCCTTTGATGAGGTATTTCATTTTCTGCCCAGTCAGGATAAGGGTATAAACCTGAGCCTCCTTTGATGAGGTATTTCATTTTCCTCCCAATCAGGATAAGGGTACAAACCTGAGCCTCCTTTGATGAGGTATTTCATTCCCCGGTCAGGTTAAGGGTTAAACCTGAGCTTCGTTTCTACATGAGGTATTTTTTTGTCCCATCCAGGTTAAGGGCAAAACCTGAATCTCACTTCCTTTTGAAGTAAAATTTTCTTCTTTATTCTTTACTTCATATCTACCATTTTCATCAGGGCTAATTTCTTCATACCTAGTCAGATCCTTCAAACTGGGGCATTTTTATGGCCAAAATTTGGTGTGTTTTTCTTTGCCACTAAGCCCGTCTTCAAGCCGGCTTAGTAGCAAAGAGGAGCATCTGTAAACACCCCAAATTTTCCTCACCCATTCTCAAACAACCCTCCTCGTGTAGTGCCAACCCTGTTAGGTCAGTGTAGGAGTCAAACCCCGAGTCAGTTTCAGAAAATCACCATTTTACCCATTTTCATTAGGAAAATTACCATTTTACCCCTAGGTCATCCCAGACCCGAGTCAGTCGGAGTCAACCAAGCTCATTGGTCAGTTTAAGACAATTAGAATATCAGTCATCTCAAGCTCATCTGAGCTCATAATGAATAAACCATTTTCATTTCTGACCATTCCTGCCAAAATGGGATCATTTCTTCAGAAATGAGCTCATTTCTCACTCAAATCCAAGCCAATTGTCTCCAAGTCAGTCATATTCCTCAGAGTCTAACTTGAGCTCACCAGGAGTTCAAGCGCTCCAGTTTCAGTTCAAAATCATTTCTAAGTGTCCAGGAGCCCATTTTAGTCCATTTCAGCTCTTTTAGCTGAAATTGAGCCAAGTTTAGTCAGTTGAGCTAGTTTTTGAGCCTCGATTTTAGTTCACCTCAGTATTACTGACCTTTGTTTCAGCTCAAAGTCAGCTCAAGTTCATAATTCACTTCACTCCAGTGACCATTCTGTACCATTTCTCTAAAAATGACAGCTTTTCTTGAAAATTCAGTCGGAAAGGTCGGTTGAGTCAGTGCCTGGTCAGTTTATTTGAGTTCTGAAACTCTAAAACCCAGCTTAATCTATCTCATCTCAGTTCAATCCAGCTCGAACCCCAATTTTCAGTGTCATTGTGACCCAGTAGAGTCCCAAAAACCATTTCTTGAGCTATTTTGCAAATTTTATCAATTTTAATGTTTTTTAAACTGATACAAGTGTCAATCGGGGTCTGACATCCAAAATTCTTTATTCAAGGTTAGCATTTCTGTAACGCCCCGGATTTCCAAAACAAAGCTAAGTTAAAATTTTCATGAATTTCTTTTTTTTTCTTCATTGCAGCGGAACTTAGAAAAGCTTTTAGCAGCGGAATAAGACGATAATGAGTCGTCAGTTTTAGAAAACTCCGAGCACGTTGCAGGTATGTGGCCAAGCAACTCATTGACCACCAAAGTGTTCCATTTTATCGAAAGCACATGTTTATTACAACATTACTGCTTAGAAAAGCAGTGAAGGTTCAATAAAAAGGAAGCAGTACAACTCTGTCTAGAGAAACCCTGGAACTTGATGCCGCCTTGCTCCGCATATCGCCACGCAGGTTCAACACCTGAAATCCCCATTAAACGGGGTCAGAACCACTGATGGTCTGGTAAGTAGGCAAACACCTATCTATTCAACTCAAGTAAATGCATAGACCACTCAGGGTCGCAGTTCGTAATACGACGCTCAAGCCTCCATGACTTAGCGTATATCGCACAAGCCTCATTAGGGCTATGAGTTGAACATCCACGCAAGTCGTCATGACTTCGCATAAGCCTATTCAGGGCTGTGAGTTAGAATAACCTCTCAAGTCTCTACGACTTAGCCTTGACTTCCTCAGAGTCACGAATGGATGTCTAGCTCAAGCCTTTATGCTTGGCACATCCGTATCCTACGAATCTAAGGACAGCTCTCCGAGCTTCACTTAGTCGTACGGATATCAATGGGGTTCTTTCCCAATCGGTCCAGTAGTATACCGACCATGACACCTTCACAAAGGTTATGCAGGACTGACTCAACAACGTCATCCACTCATACATTCAAAGTAGCGCTGTACCTAAGCTAATGCTTTGTTTCGATAATTGCACCTCCCCCTGGGCTTAGGGGACTCATATCTGGGCGACAACGCGACGATCTGGGGGTTGATTATTCTATGTATTTTAGATACCCCAGAGGCCTGTTGACCCCATCCCCCTAGTAGGACGGTACAGCATACCGGAAGAGATCCTTACTAGGTATCCGAATGCATTCTGCTACTGCAGTAGTTGGGTTCAATCCTTAGATATTTAAGGATAACCACGACCTCCATACCTCTGAGTGACGAAGGCCATCAATGAACTCTATCAGGTTCGGGTGAAATATATGTCACTCAAGGCTGCGCCATCACCGTCTTCCTCGGTGAGAAATTCTGAAAGGGGCCTGCCGGTCTTACAATTACTTGACGAACATTGCATGCCTATAGGGCAGCCTTTGAGAAGTATGTACCCGACCCCAATCAACCACACGGTTTTCACCGTGGAACAAAGGTTTTATTCATATGCATGCTTAACTCTGCTCTTAGCACTTCGGCCTCGACGAGCACTTCACCTCTTTCGGTGGAAACAACACACTCCGGCTCAGCGGCCCTTACGAGTCTGGTTGTCTGATAATTCTCAATGAGCATGCACATGACTCGATCTCTACGGATCGGCTACTCGGCGTATTTTTACGCAACGAGCTCAGGACCTCGTCAAGGCGCTACCACTACTTTGGCGCAACGGCTCTTACAAGTATGATGCCCTTGCAGGTGTCAGGGAGACGAGTCATTCTGACATCGTTCCAACAAAGGACATCATTGTGCCACTTAACTGGTTTTGGCAGCTCTTCTGCCAACCATTCTGTCAACACCTTCTCTGCTCTACCGGCAGTGGTGCGACGAACCTTTCTACATTGTAGAAGGCGTTTCATAACTGGGTAGCACTTCTGCTACGTTCTTTCTGAGCCATTCTTAGCTCCTTCAGGAATTTCAGCAGCACTTCCTCTCTTTTACGGAGAAAGCGTGCGTTTCTTTTATCCATTTCAGCGGCATCTCCCCTCTTTGGTGGGAAATCGCTACGCTTAACTCGGGAAATGGATGCGCACCGTTGTGCGTACTTTGCATCCATCAAGGTTGCAGGAACCTTGGGCCATAGCTAGGCCATACGTAATTGATTTAGTCTTTACGTAAAGAGCATTTTGCCAAAAGGCGAAGCCTTTCCAATAGGGGCTTCATTCGTCAAGCAGAATCTTGTACGAGGAGCGGTAAGGGAATCGCATGGGCGATTTTGGAGTTGATCTCCGTTTGAACGCTCACTTACGCGCCATATATGTAATATAAGCAGAAGCCTGTGCTTTATACAGCGGCGGCGTAAAGAAATGCATATACTATTGTTCAGGGTGTGTAACTGAACGAAATATTCTACATATATAACAAAGCAGAAGCCTTGGCATCGTTCGACGCGACGGCGTAAGTAAAGACATTGCAGAAAGCAGGAGCCTTGGCATCGTTCGACGCGACGGCGTAAGTAAATGCATAATCGGAAGTGCAGTAATCGGAAGTACAGAAAGCAGGGAGCCTTGGCATCATACGACGCGACGGCAAAGGTAAATTACATGGCCTGTGCGATATAAGACGCGTCGGCAGTATCAGCAGATATACACCTAGATCTGTATCCAACGATAGTTACGAGGCGAGCGAGTGAACACCGAAGTGTCCTAGAGGGCTCAACCAAGAACTAGGGTGAGATACTATTTTGAAGAACGCATATACTGCGTATTCGAACATATATATCCGACGATAGTTACGAGGCGAGCGCGTGAACACCGAAGTGTCCTAGAGGGCTCAACCAAGAACTAAAGCAAGATACTACTTCAGAAAGTATATTCTATATACAAACAGTCAAATACTTGAGAGAGATGGATCAACGAAGCGAACTTACTTCAAATCGTGGAAGAAACGGCTCCGGGTTGCTTCTTTGGCTTCGAGCCTTCCTTCGAGAGGTCAGACTAAGTCAGATGAAGCTGACTTAGTTGAGAAAGAGGTAGAGCAGGTCAAGCTACTCAACCTAAGTGGTTTGAACCTAACAGGGTTCAATCCAAGTCAACTGGGTTCAGCAGGTTCGAACTCAGCTCAAGTAGGCTAAGTCTGGGTTCAGAAATCCAAACCGGAATCTGGACCAAAAAGGACTTTGACTTTGACTTTAAACCCAACTAGGTTCAAGTCAAGTCAACTGGGTTTGGACCAGGTCAAGTGGGTTCAGACCCAGGTCAGGTGGGTTAGGACCAGGTCAGGCAGGCTCAGGCTAAGTCAGGCAGGCTCAGACCAGGTCAGGTGGGCTCAGGTGGGCTAGGCTAGGTAGGGGAGGTTTAGGAGAGAGAGAGAAGGCAAGAGAGAGAGGGGGGGTCGATTTTTATGAGAAGAGAGAGAGTGGGGAGGGCTATTTATAGCCCAAGCCCACCTCCTCTTGGGAATTCTTATCCCCCTTTTGCCCCTGAGCTTTATTTTAATTCCAGGAGGTTCCTTTTGAGGTGGGGCCCACTAGATATTTCCATAGGATATTTTGTGGGTCCCACAAGATATTTTCTGAGGAATATTTCTGTGGGTCCCACCAATATTTCCGTGGGTCCCGCAAGAATTTCGTGTTTTCGGCGATTTTTTTCCGAAAAATTCTGAGTACGCCATTCTCTTCGTATTGACGTAACTAAGAAAGTTGGCTCGAGGAAATCCTTTGTTTTTGTTTAGTTAAGAGGTTATGGCTTCTAGAGTGTTTGAGCATATATTCGCAAAGCGACGAATATCTCAAGTATAACTGGTTCGTACAAATCGATCTGATTTGTATTTCGGGTTCAGATGTTATTTTTACTTGAAAATGCCTCGTGAATTTCTTCAGAAAGATACTGAAAAATTGTGGGTCTTACATCATTACCCCCTTAAAGGAATTTCGTCCGCGAAATTCAGTTAAGTGTATTAAGTGCGTAACTCGGGATATTTCTCCCATATGTTAGATTCATAATGTTATTCACTTTGTTCAACATCATATTTATTTCAATCATAACCTCATATCATGATTCTCGATCAATTGAGGTATGCTTCTCATATCTGAGTTCAAATTATGCTACAACCACGATAGTTTTGTTGAATCAATGTTCTTCCAACCGGCTATCAATATAGCCATCTTGTGTAACTATTCCATACACATAGATCATTCTTCTAGAGATTAACCATATTGGAATAAGTCCCCTGTCAGACTACCTGGTATTGGAAACGTACCTCCTCACAGGTTCGCCTTCATCAGACTTACCTGATATTGGATCAGTACACCCTCACAGAATCATACTAGCCAAGCTACTGGTTTTGGAACATATACACTCGCACGGAGCTGTATACCCTCACAGGCTCACTCTGGCTAGACGATCTGATCTTGAATATGTAAAACCTCACAGGACTCTCTTCTTGGGAACAATTCCTCGATGGTTTATTTTATTAAGTAACTTTTAACGTTCTAATTACGCAAACTTAATTTTTCAATCATGGGGTCTATAGCCATAAATTTTGGGCATAAGCACTTAAGATTTTTATTTGACAAATCCAAAATTACTTTACAGAGCAAGGATACATATCTATCCAGATGACCGTACACAAGGTCATAAGCCACTTGTCTCAAGCGATCATTGGATCTTGTCTTTCAATTGCTTCTTACCCAACACAACTCTATCTATCAAGGTATTCAGATTCCTTGATACGATCATTATCCGTGAGTTGTTCGGCTGTCACCGCATAGACACGACCTGCCACAGGTTTCTGCTCTATCCTGGGTAGTGGCAGTCGTTGTTGTTGTATTTGTTGAGAGGGTCCTCCAGATCCCATATTTCTTCGTTGAAGATCTGAGGCCTTCTTGCGGCATTCTGTTACACGATGCCCTGGTTTGCCGCAATACAGGCAACCCCCTGTATCGCGAGGACAAACCCCTCCGGGGTGATCTGAGCTACACCTCGGGCATCGAAAATTAGACTGTCGGTAGGGCTGATTGGCTTCTACCATTTGTAATGGCTGCTCGGTCGGTGGAGTGAAGTTGTTCTCCCGAAAATCCCTCTTATAAAAAGCTGGTCGTGATTCCTGGCCACCGGGAAACGTCCTCTTATTATTCCCACCATCAACTATGGGCCTCTTTGCTATGATCACCTTAGATCGCGCCCAATCCTCGCTAATCTTTGAAGATGCTGCCACAGCAGCTTGAAAAGTCGAGGGCATACTTGTTATTACACGAGATCGCAACCCTTCTTGCAATCCATTTATATATTTATCGGCCCTTTCTTGGTCAGTATCGAATAACGTGGAGCAATATCGTTCAGGGTTTTGAAATTTAGTGGTATAGTCCATCAGACTCATAACACCTTGCTCCAATTCCAGAAACTCCATCTTCTTCTTATTTCTGGAGTGTATCGGAAAGTAATTATCCAAGAAAGTTCTCCGAAAGTCAGTCCAAGGAATGACTTCGACTTGTGAGAACTGGATAAGCTTAGTGGTATCCCACCACTTTCGTGCATTATCCTTCAGCCTATATGTGCCGAAGTTAGTCTTTCTATCCTCTGGTACTCCCAATACCAGGAATGCCCGCTCTGTTTCCTCGATCCAGCTTTCTGCAAGCTCTGGATCGGCGCTGCCAACGAAAACAGGTGGGTCGAGTTTGAGGAACCTTTCATATGTTATTCCTCCAAGGTTCTCATTGCGAGGTGGGGCTGGTGCTTGCCTTGATTCACGAATGGCAGACACAAGCCTGTTGAGTGTCTCCAGCAGGAAGCCCTGCGTATGGGACTCCTCGCTCGGCATGGTTCTCCTCGTCCTAGGAGTCATTTTATCTATTCACATAAATACACCCAAATTAGGGAAAGTATAAGATTTATACTTACAGTGCGATACCGCAAACACGACGGATCTTGAACCAGGTTTCTCAGACTCATGCTCTGATACCAATTCTGTAACGCCCCGGATTTCCAAAACAAAGCTAAGTTAAAATTTTCATGAATTTCTTTTTTTTTTTCATTGCAGCGGAACTTAGAAAAGCTTTTAGCAGCGGAATAAGACGATAATGAGTCGTCAGTTTTAGAAAACTCCGAGCACGTTGCAGGTATGTGGCCAAGCAACTCATTGACCACCAAAGTGTTCCATTTTATCGAAAGCACATGTTTATTACAACATTACTGCTTAGAAAAGCAGTGAAGGTTCAATAAAAAAGAAGCAGTACAACTCTGTCTAGAGAAACCCTGGAACTTGATGCCGCCTTGCTCCGCATATCGCCACGCAGGTTCAACACCTGAAATCCCCATTAAACGGGGTCAGAACCACTGATGGTCTGGTAAGTAGGCAAACACCTATCTATTCAACTCAAGTAAATGCATAGACCACTCAGGGTCGCAGTTCGTAATACGACGCTCAAGCCTCCATGACTTAGCGTATATCGCACAAGCCTCATTAGGGCTATGAGTTGAACATCCACGCAAGTCGTCATGACTTCGCATAAGCCTATTCAGGGCTGTGAGTTAGAATAACCTCTCAAGTCTCTACGACTTAGCCTTGACTTCCTCAGAGTCACGAATGGATGTCTAGCTCAAGCCTTTATGCTTGGCACATCCGTATCCTACGAATCTAAGGACAGCTCTCCGAGCTTCACTTAGTCGTACGGATATCAATGGGGTTCTTTCCCAATCGGTCCAGTAGTATACCGACCATGACACCTTCACAAAGGTTATGCAGGACTGACTCAACAACGTCATCCACTCATACATTCAAAGTAGCGCTGTACCTAAGCTAATGCTTTGTTTCGATAATTGCACCTCCCCCTGGGCTTAGGGGACTCATATCTGGGCGACAACGCGACGATCTGGGGGTTGATTATTCTATGTATTTTAGATACCCCAGAGGCCTGTTGACCCCATCCCCCTAGTAGGACGGTACAGCATACCGGAAGAGATCCTTACTAGGTATCCGAATGCATTCTGCTACTGCAGTAGTTGGGTTCAATCCTTAGATATTTAAGGATAACCACGACCTCCATACCTCTGAGTGACGAAGGCCATCAATGAACTCTATCAGGTTCGGGTGAAATATATGTCACTCAAGGGTGCGCCATCACCGTCTTCCTCGGTGAGAAATTCTGAAAGGGGCCTGCCGGTCTTACAATTACTTGACGAACATTGCATGCCTATAGGGCAGCCTTTGAGAAGTATGTACCCGACCCCAATCAACCACACGGTTTTCACCGTGGAACAAAGGTTTTATTCATATGCATGCTTAACTCTGCTCTTAGCACTTCGGCCTCGACGAGCACTTCACCTCTTTCGGTGGAAACAACACACTCCGGCTCAGCGGCCCTTACGAGTCTGGTTGTCTGATAATTCTCAATGAGCATGCACATGACTCGATCTCTACGGATCGGCTACTCGGCGTATTTTTACGCAACGAGCTCAGGACCTCGTCAAGGCGCTACCACTACTTTGGCGCAACGGCTCTTACAAGTATGATGCCCTTGCAGGTGTCAGGGAGACGAGTCATTCTGACATCGTTCCAACAAAGGACATCATTGTGCCACTTAACTGGTTTTGGCAGCTCTTCTGCCAACCATTCTGTCAACACCTTCTCTGCTCTACCGGCAGTGGTGCGACGAACCTTTCTACATTGTAGAAGGCGTTTCATAACTGGGTAGCACTTCTGCTACGTTCTTTCTGAGCCATTCTTAGCTCCTTCAGGAATTTCAGCAGCACTTCCTCTCTTTTACGGAGAAAGCGTGCGTTTCTTTTATCCATTTCAGCGGCATCTCCCCTCTTTGGTGGGAAATCGCTACGCTTAACTCGGGAAATGGATGCGCACCGTTGTGCGTACTTTGCATCCATCAAGGTTGCAGGAACCTTGGGCCATAGCTAGGCCATACGTAATTGATTTAGTCTTTACGTAAAGAGCATTTTGCCAAAAGGCGAAGCCTTTCCAATAGGGGCTTCATTCGTCAAGCAGAATCTTGTACGAGGAGCGGTAAGGGAATCGCATGGGCGATTTTGGAGTTGATCTCCGTTTAAACGCTCACTTACGCGCCATATATGTAATATAAGCAGAAGCCTGTGCTTTATACAGCGGCGGCGTAAAGAAATGCATATACTATTGTTCAGGGTGTGTAACTGAACGAAATATTCTACATATATAACAAAGCAGAAGCCTTGGCATCGTTCGACGCGACGGCGTAAGTAAAGACATTGCAGAAAGCAGGAGCCTTGGCATCGTTCGACGCGACGGCGTAAGTAAATGCATAATCGGAAGTGCAGTAATCGGAAGTACAGAAAGCAGGGAGCCTTGGCATCATACGACGCGACGGCAAAGGTAAATTACATGGCCTGTGCGATATAAGACGCGTCGGCAGTATCAGCAGATATACACCTAGATCTGTATCCAACGATAGTTACGAGGCGAGCGAGTGAACACCGAAGTGTCCTAGAGGGCTCAACCAAGAACTAGGGTGAGATACTATTTTGAAGAACGCATATACTGCGTATTCGAACATATATATCCGACGATAGTTACGAGGCGAGCGCGTGAACACCGAAGTGTCCTAGAGGGCTCAACCAAGAACTAAAGCAAGATACTACTTCAGAAAGTATATTCTATATACAAACAGTCAAATACTTGAGAGAGATGGATCAACGAAGCGAACTTACTTCAAATCGTGGAAGAAACGGCTCCGGGTTGCTTCTTTGGCTTCGAGCCTTCCTTCGAGAGGTCAGACTAAGTCAGATGAAGCTGACTTAGTTGAGAAAGAGGTAGAGCAGGTCAAGCTACTCAACCTAAGTGGTTTGAACCTAACAGGGTTCAATCCAAGTCAACTGGGTTCAGCAGGTTCGAACTCAGCTCAAGTAGGCTAAGTCTGGGTTCAGAAATCCAAACCGGAATCTGGACCAAAAAGGACTTTGACTTTGACTTTAAACCCAACTAGGTTCAAGTCAAGTCAACTGGGTTTGGACCAGGTCAAGTGGGTTCAGACCCAGGTCAGGTGGGTTAGGACCAGGTCAGGCAGGCTCAGGCTAAGTCAGGCAGGCTCAGACCAGGTCAGGTGGGCTCAGGTGGGCTAGGCTAGGTAGGGGAGGTTTAGGAGAGAGAGAGAAGGCAAGAGAGAGAGGGGGGGTCGATTTTTATGAGAAGAGAGAGAGTGGGGAGGGCTATTTATAGCCCAAGCCCACCTCCTCTTGGGAATTCTTATCCCCCTTTTGCCCCTGAGCTTTATTTTAATTCCAGGAGGTTCCTTTTGAGGTGGGGCCCACTAGATATTTCCATAGGATATTTTGTGGGTCCCACAAGATATTTTCTGAGGAATATTTCTGTGGGTCCCACCAATATTTCCGTGGGTCCCGCAAGAATTTCGTGTTTTCGGCGATTTTTTTCCGAAAAATTCTGAGTACGCCATTCTCTTCGTATTGACGTAACTAAGAAAGTTGGCTCGAGGAAATCCTTTGTTTTTGTTTAGTTAAGAGGTTATGGCTTCTAGAGTGTTTGAGCATATATTCGCAAAGCGACGAATATCTCAAGTATAACTGGTTCGTACAAATCGATCTGATTTGTATTTCGGGTTCAGATGTTATTTTTACTTGAAAATGCCTCGTGAATTTCTTCAGAAAGATACTGAAAAATTGTGGGTCTTACATCATTACCCCCTTAAAGGAATTTCGTCCGCGAAATTCAGTTAAGTGTATTAAGTGCGTAACTCGGGATATTTCTCCCATATGTTAGATTCATAATGTTATTCACTTTGTTCAACATCATATTTATTTCAATCATAACCTCATATCATGATTCTCGATCAATTGAGGTATGCTTCTCATATCTGAGTTCAAATTATGCTACAACCACGATAGTTTTGTTGAATCAATGTTCTTCCAACCGGCTATCAATATAGCCATCTTGTGTAACTATTCCATACACATAGATCATTCTTCTAGAGATTAACCATATTGGAATAAGTCCCCTGTCAGACTACCTGGTATTGGAAACGTACCTCCTCACAGGTTCGCCTTCATCAGACTTACCTGATATTGGATCAGTACACCCTCACAGAATCATACTAGCCAAGCTACTGGTTTTGGAACATATACACTCGCACGGAGCTGTATACCCTCACAGGCTCACTCTGGCTAGACGATCTGATCTTGAATATGTAAAACCTCACAGGACTCTCTTCTTGGGAACAATTCCTCGATGGTTTATTTTATTAAGTAACTTTTAACGTTCTAATTACGCAAACTTAATTTTTCAATCATGGGGTCTATAGCCATAAATTTTGGGCATAAGCACTTAAGATTTTTATTTGACAAATCCAAAATTACTTTACAGAGCAAGGATACATATCTATCCAGATGACCGTACACAAGGTCATAAGCCACTTGTCTCAAGCGATCATTGGATCTTGTCTTTCAATTGCTTCTTACCCAACACAACTCTATCTATCAAGGTATTCAGATTCCTTGATACGATCATTATCCGTGAGTTGTTCGGCTGTCACCGCATAGACACGACCTGCCACAGGTTTCTGCTCTATCCTGGGTAGTGGCAGTCGTTGTTGTTGTATTTGTTGAGAGGGTCCTCCAGATCCCATATTTCTTCGTTGAAGATCTGAGGCCTTCTTGCGGCATTCTGTTACACGATGCCCTGGTTTGCCGCAATACAGGCAACCCCCTGTATCGCGAGGACAAACCCCTCCGGGGTGATCTGAGCTACACCTCGGGCATCGAAAATTAGACTGTCGGTAGGGCTGATTGGCTTCTACCATTTGTAATGGCTGCTCGGTCGGTGGAGTGAAGTTGTTCTCCCGAAAATCCCTCTTATAAAAAGCTGGTCGTGATTCCTGGCCACCGGGAAACGTCCTCTTATTATTCCCACCATCAACTATGGGCCTCTTTGCTATGATCACCTTAGATCGCGCCCAATCCTCGCTAATCTTTGAAGATGCTGCCACAGCAGCTTGAAAAGTCGAGGGCATACTTGTTATTACACGAGATCGCAACCCTTCTTGCAATCCATTTATATATTTATCGGCCCTTTCTTGGTCAGTATCGAATAACGTGGAGCAATATCGTTCAGGGTTTTGAAATTTAGTGGTATAGTCCATCAGACTCATAACACCTTGCTCCAATTCCAGAAACTCCATCTTCTTCTTATTTCTGGAGTGTATCGGAAAGTAATTATCCAAGAAAGTTCTCCGAAAGTCAGTCCAAGGAATGACTTCGACTTGTGAGAACTGGATAAGCTTAGTGGTATCCCACCACTTTCGTGCATTATCCTTCAGCCTATATGTGCCGAAGTTAGTCTTTCTATCCTCTGGTACTCCCAATACCAGGAATGCCCGCTCTGTTTCCTCGATCCAGCTTTCTGCAAGCTCTGGATCGGCGCTGCCAACGAAAACAGGTGGGTCGAGTTTGAGGAACCTTTCATATGTTATTCCTCCAAGGTTCTCATTGCGAGGTGGGGCTGGTGCTTGCCTTGATTCACGAATGGCAGACACAAGCCTGTTGAGTGTCTCCAGCAGGAAGCCCTGCGTATGGGACTCCTCGCTCGGCATGGTTCTCCTCGTCCTAGGAGTCATTTTATCTATTCACATAAATACACCCAAATTAGGGAAAGTATAAGATTTATACTTACAGTGCGATACCGCAAACACGACGGATCTTGAACCAGGTTTCTCAGACTCATGCTCTGATACCAATTCTGTAACGCCCCGGATTTCCAAAACAAAGCTAAGTTAAAATTTTCATGAATTTCTTTTTTTTTTTCATTGCAGCGGAACTTAGAAAAGCTTTTAGCAGCGGAATAAGACGATAATGAGTCGTCAGTTTTAGAAAACTCCGAGCACGTTGCAGGTATGTGGCCAAGCAACTCATTGACCACCAAAGTGTTCCATTTTATCGAAAGCACATGTTTATTACAACATTACTGCTTAGAAAAGCAGTGAAGGTTCAATAAAAAAGAAGCAGTACAACTCTGTCTAGAGAAACCCTGGAACTTGATGCCGCCTTGCTCCGCATATCGCCACGCAGGTTCAACACCTGAAATCCCCATTAAACGGGGTCAGAACCACTGATGGTCTGGTAAGTAGGCAAACACCTATCTATTCAACTCAAGTAAATGCATAGACCACTCAGGGTCGCAGTTCGTAATACGACGCTCAAGCCTCCATGACTTAGCGTATATCGCACAAGCCTCATTAGGGCTATGAGTTGAACATCCACGCAAGTCGTCATGACTTCGCATAAGCCTATTCAGGGCTGTGAGTTAGAATAACCTCTCAAGTCTCTACGACTTAGCCTTGACTTCCTCAGAGTCACGAATGGATGTCTAGCTCAAGCCTTTATGCTTGGCACATCCGTATCCTACGAATCTAAGGACAGCTCTCCGAGCTTCACTTAGTCGTACGGATATCAATGGGGTTCTTTCCCAATCGGTCCAGTAGTATACCGACCATGACACCTTCACAAAGGTTATGCAGGACTGACTCAACAACGTCATCCACTCATACATTCAAAGTAGCGCTGTACCTAAGCTAATGCTTTGTTTCGATAATTGCACCTCCCCCTGGGCTTAGGGGACTCATATCTGGGCGACAACGCGACGATCTGGGGGTTGATTATTCTATGTATTTTAGATACCCCAGAGGCCTGTTGACCCCATCCCCCTAGTAGGACGGTACAGCATACCGGAAGAGATCCTTACTAGGTATCCGAATGCATTCTGCTACTGCAGTAGTTGGGTTCAATCCTTAGATATTTAAGGATAACCACGACCTCCATACCTCTGAGTGACGAAGGCCATCAATGAACTCTATCAGGTTCGGGTGAAATATATGTCACTCAAGGGTGCGCCATCACCGTCTTCCTCGGTGAGAAATTCTGAAAGGGGCCTGCCGGTCTTACAATTACTTGACGAACATTGCATGCCTATAGGGCAGCCTTTGAGAAGTATGTACCCGACCCCAATCAACCACACGGTTTTCACCGTGGAACAAAGGTTTTATTCATATGCATGCTTAACTCTGCTCTTAGCACTTCGGCCTCGACGAGCACTTCACCTCTTTCGGTGGAAACAACACACTCCGGCTCAGCGGCCCTTACGAGTCTGGTTGTCTGATAATTCTCAATGAGCATGCACATGACTCGATCTCTACGGATCGGCTACTCGGCGTATTTTTACGCAACGAGCTCAGGACCTCGTCAAGGCGCTACCACTACTTTGGCGCAACGGCTCTTACAAGTATGATGCCCTTGCAGGTGTCAGGGAGACGAGTCATTCTGACATCGTTCCAACAAAGGACATCATTGTGCCACTTAACTGGTTTTGGCAGCTCTTCTGCCAACCATTCTGTCAACACCTTCTCTGCTCTACCGGCAGTGGTGCGACGAACCTTTCTACATTGTAGAAGGCGTTTCATAACTGGGTAGCACTTCTGCTACGTTCTTTCTGAGCCATTCTTAGCTCCTTCAGGAATTTCAGCAGCACTTCCTCTCTTTTACGGAGAAAGCGTGCGTTTCTTTTATCCATTTCAGCGGCATCTCCCCTCTTTGGTGGGAAATCGCTACGCTTAACTCGGGAAATGGATGCGCACCGTTGTGCGTACTTTGCATCCATCAAGGTTGCAGGAACCTTGGGCCATAGCTAGGCCATACGTAATTGATTTAGTCTTTACGTAAAGAGCATTTTGCCAAAAGGCGAAGCCTTTCCAATAGGGGCTTCATTCGTCAAGCAGAATCTTGTACGAGGAGCGGTAAGGGAATCGCATGGGCGATTTTGGAGTTGATCTCCGTTTAAACGCTCACTTACGCGCCATATATGTAATATAAGCAGAAGCCTGTGCTTTATACAGCGGCGGCGTAAAGAAATGCATATACTATTGTTCAGGGTGTGTAACTGAACGAAATATTCTACATATATAACAAAGCAGAAGCCTTGGCATCGTTCGACGCGACGGCGTAAGTAAAGACATTGCAGAAAGCAGGAGCCTTGGCATCGTTCGACGCGACGGCGTAAGTAAATGCATAATCGGAAGTGCAGTAATCGGAAGTACAGAAAGCAGGGAGCCTTGGCATCATACGACGCGACGGCAAAGGTAAATTACATGGCCTGTGCGATATAAGACGCGTCGGCAGTATCAGCAGATATACACCTAGATCTGTATCCAACGATAGTTACGAGGCGAGCGAGTGAACACCGAAGTGTCCTAGAGGGCTCAACCAAGAACTAGGGTGAGATACTATTTTGAAGAACGCATATACTGCGTATTCGAACATATATATCCGACGATAGTTACGAGGCGAGCGCGTGAACACCGAAGTGTCCTAGAGGGCTCAACCAAGAACTAAAGCAAGATACTACTTCAGAAAGTATATTCTATATACAAACAGTCAAATACTTGAGAGAGATGGATCAACGAAGCGAACTTACTTCAAATCGTGGAAGAAACGGCTCCGGGTTGCTTCTTTGGCTTCGAGCCTTCCTTCGAGAGGTCAGACTAAGTCAGATGAAGCTGACTTAGTTGAGAAAGAGGTAGAGCAGGTCAAGCTACTCAACCTAAGTGGTTTGAACCTAACAGGGTTCAATCCAAGTCAACTGGGTTCAGCAGGTTCAAACTCAGCTCAAGTAGGCTAAGTCTGGGTTCAGAAATCCAAACCGGAATCTGGACAAAAAAGGACTTTGACTTTGACTTTAAACCCAACTAGGTTCAAGTCAAGTCAACTGGGTTTGGACCAGGTCAAGTGGGTTCAGACCCAGGTCAGGTGGGTTAGGACCAGGTCAGGCAGGCTCAGGCTAAGTCAGGCAGGCTCAGACCAGGTCAGGTGGGCTCAGGTGGGCTAGGCTAGGTAGGGGAGGTTTAGGAGAGAGAGAGAAGGCAAGAGAGAGAGGGGGGGTCGATTTTTATGAGAAGAGAGAGAGTGGGGAGGGCTATTTATAGCCCAAGCCCACCTCCTCTTGGGAATTCTTATCCCCCTTTTGCCCCTGAGCTTTATTTTAATTCCAGGAGGTTCCTTTTGAGGTGGGGCCCACTAGATATTTCCATAGGATATTTTGTGGGTCCCACAAGATATTTTTTGAGGAATATTTCTGTGGGTCCCACCAATATTTCCGTGGGTCCCGCAAGAATTTCGGGTTTTCGGCGATTTTTTTCCGAAAAATTCTGAGTACGCCATTCTCTTCGTATTGACGTAACTAAGAAAGTTGGCTCGAGGAAATCCTTTGTTTTTGTTTAGTTAAGAGGTTATGGCTTCTAGAGTGTTTGAGCATATATTCGCAAAGCGACGAATATCTCAAGTATAACTGGTTCGTACAAATCGATCTGATTTGTATTTCGGGTTCAGATGTTATTTTTACTTGAAAATGCCTCGTGAATTTCTTCAGAAAGATACTGAAAAATTGCGGGTCTTACAATTTCGCATAACATTTCATGTCATTTCTCATCATTTCATATCATTTCTCAGCATTTCATAACATTTCATCACATTTCATTTTATTTTCGAAGTCCAGAACTCTAGTTTTATAAATTTCAATCCAGATTGAGTTTTAAAAGTTTTCAGAAATCAATTTCAAACCTCGGGTTTCCAAAATTGACATTTTCACCCCGAGAGTCTAAATTTGGAAATATTTTCTCAAGAAAAATAATCTGGATTTCTTTCAAAATCAAAATTTCAAATTTTACACTGGATTTGCTTCACAATGAGCTATTGAACTTCAAAATCCGAGCTCGTTTCAAAAACTGCCAAAAATAGCTCGTTTCGTTTGGAAATATTTTCTCGAGAAAAACAATCTGGATTTCTTTTTAAAATCAAATTTTCAAATTGTACACTGGATTTGCTTCGCAACGGAGTATTGAGCTTCAAAATCCGAGCTCGTTTCAAAAACTGCCAAAAATAGCTCGTTTCATCTGGAAACTTTTTGAAAAGACTTTTTTACCCCTCTAATCGTCAAAATGAATTTCAAAATCAAAATTTGGACCCGCTCTGAGATGGCCCATCCATTTGCATTCTCTTGTTTTAATTTATAAGAAAAGAAAAAAAAATTATCTTTTTCTTTATTTTTTGTTGTTTGTTTTAATTTATTTTATTTATTTATTTTTTTTATTATGTTATTCTTCCTAAGGTGGGACCCACAAGGTGGTCACCCAAACCTCCAGCCCCCTCTCCTTTCCTTCCTTTCCTTTTTCTTTTTCCCTTTCTCTTTCCCTTTCTTCTTCCTTTCTTTCCTTTTCTTTTTCTTCTTTCTTCCCTTTCTTTTCTTCCCTTTCTTTTCTTCTTCCCTTTCTTCCTTCCTTCCTTCCTTCTTTTTTCTTCCCAAGCCATTCACGTAAGGCTGCCCAAAAAGGTCATTGATTATTATGAGAAACTTAGGTTTTAATTTTATTAAAACCTAAGTTATCAAAAGGGAAAAGGAGGAACCTACGGCTGCCCAAAAAAAGATTCAACGCCTCCCTCTCTCTCTCTCTCTCTCTCTCTCTCTCTCTCTCTTTTGGCTGCAGCTATCCTTGGCTGCAACTCCCAGCCTTCTAGCAGCCCACCTTGTTGCACCTTCAGCTGCACCAAGGCAGCCACCACCTTCAGCTGCACCAAGGCAGCCACCATCTTCAACCTCCTGCAACCATCAACGTTGCTTCAGCCATCCACAACGTGCAGCCACCACCAGCTGGTCCATCATCTCCAACTCCATCAACGGCTCCAGCTCCGCCTTCGGTCAATCCCAGCAAACACCAAGGAAAACCCTCTTTAGTCTTTGCTTCAACCGATCCAAGGTACTTCCTCTTCTCCTTGTGCTTGCTCTCTATAAAATAAAAAATAAAAAATCCTATAGCCATTTTCTTTGAAGAAATCAGTTTCGAGATAGAAGTCCATGATTTAATCCTGGATTTATTTGGATGAATATGCATTTGATGGGTTTTTGTGTTTCAATGCAATTAAATGAAAGAGATCCGTCCAATCCATGGACCGGATCCTTCATTTCATTTTTTTTTATATAGCAAAAAAAAAAATATTATTCATACCTCTCTGAGATCTTACTTGATATTTTAATGCGTAGACTCCATGTTTTAGTCGTTGTTTAAGTCCTACTTTAACAGTTTGTACGTATTTTATTTATTTAGTTCGTCTCATTGAAATAAAGTTATTGGTTTGTAATTCTTGGTTTTAGACATCTAGTCCCATCATTATTTCATGCATTCTTTTTTGTTCATAAAATTCTAAAAAATTTAAGATAGTTATATTACTTGTCTGCGTTTCCCTGCCAAAAACCTAGATTCGTTTGGATTTCGTAACCTCTTCTAATAAATCAAATCCCGAACTGTGATTTTACATCTCCAGGACTTCTAGTTCCTGTTTTAGCAGAAAAGCATCTCCGACACCACCCTTTTGGGGGATTTGGATTGTCCTCCAAAAATCACAGTAGATTCATAATTGAATCTACTGATGATCGGAAAATTTTGAAGTTTTTCCAGTTAGTTTTACTCTGTGTAAAAAATCGAATTTCTCAGACCCCTGGGAAAATCTTGATTTTCCTCCGTCAGGGTATAGACAGACCTTAATTCACCAAATCCGTTCAATCCATAGCCCGTACGCAAACACTTTTAACATGAAAGTTGTTCCTCACATAGTGTTCTGTCATTGCCCAAAATTTGGGAATTTTTTAAACTGTTTCAGTATTTTTTCCAAAATTTGCATTTCTGTCTGACAGATTTCAATATCCCGAAATTCCAGAGATTTGGGTCTCTGATAACAACATGCCCTTTTCCAAACCGTAACCCGAATCCCAATTCTGTAAAAATAGGAAATCTTTCTCTGTTTGTCAGGGACATTTGCCCATAATTTCAGCTTTTTTACCATCAGTCTACCATTTCCCCCATGTTTTCTACCGAAACTTGTCTGTTTCCCCTAAATCCTAGAGTCGCCGGATTCCGATCCGACTTGCCGGAGTGGTACAGCTCCGACCGTAGGTCAAAACCAGAAAGTGTTAAAGTCAAAAATCCTTGACTTACTGTCCTCTGGCACCCCATGAAATTTGGGAAATTTTTATGGAAATTTGATATCCTAAATCCCCTTTAGAATCAACATTTTAGGCAAAAATCACAAAATTTAGGGTTTTTATTTGAATTTCCGTATTTAAAAATATAAAAAAATTAGATTTTCGAGCTCCATTATGTTTATAGGGTTATTTTAGGTGTCCATGCCAAATTTGGTTCAATTCTAAGTTCATTTTCTCCATGTGTTAGTTTATCTTTAAATTCAGAAGCGAAAATCAGGCAAAAATCAGGTTAAATTTGATATTTATGATATTTTCGCCATTTTAGGGTTTTTATCATGTACATAAGCATGTATAATCATATTAGGGTTAATTTCAATCTCCTTTGCATTTCATATTTTCCAATTTTGCAAAATTTATTTCAGAAAACCCTGGTTTCAAGGCTATAGTCTTGTTATCGGGGTATTTTGGTCATTTTGACCTAAATTTCGAAATTTCAATTTCTAATTCTTCAACATTTCATTCATATCATTATATTTTATCATATTATGTTTGATTTATTTCATTTGATTTTCAAAATTCCAAAATTTATAAAAATTCTTTCAGAAAACCCTGATTTCAAGGTCATCAGGGGTATTTTGGTCATGTTGAACCCAACTTCGAATTTTCAAGTTTATTTTCGAAATTTATTCATTATTTATCATGTTTATATCAAAGGGGGTATGAATTTGGGTTTATATATGAATAATATCCGATAATTTCCCATATTTTCGGATAAATTCAGAAAAACCTACATTTTTGTGCTAACCTTGTTTTCTAGTTTTGCAGGAACATTCAAGAAGAAGACTTAGCTTTTATTTTTTTTATTTCAATTTAATGTAACCTCAAATGTAATAATTTGGAATAAGAGTTACTTTTCTGCTTAGAATTGGGTTGCATTGCATATAGTTTAATTTATGCAAATTTCAATATGTGATGTATGATTCATGCACATTATTTCAAATTCACTATGGATTACACGAATGACACGTGCACAAGCTCTTATGGAGTTTATAAACTCGGTGGGATTCGTATTTATGGCCATAGTGAGAATACGAAGAAAACCAAGATTTATGATCTTCATATTAGCCTCATTCAGCCTACACACTTAGGCTAACTTAAAAAATGCACTGCATTTTTTTTAAAACTTCAAAAGGATTTCTCAATTCCTCAATGAAATTCCCTTTTCAAATTCATATTCATTCATTCATATTATTCAAATTGCATTGTTTTCAAATTCATTTTCCAATTTCAATTTAAAAAAAATTCAGTTTTCTCAAGAATTTCCAAGTCTTTCTCAGGATCTGATTTTCTCAAAATCCTAAGTTTTCAAATGACATTTCAAAGCATTTCCCAAGTTCAAATCAAGATTTTCCTATGTTTTCAAATTCTCAAATTTCAAAATCCCAAGTTTTCAGAAGTCGATTTTATCATATTTTCCAGTTTTCCTGAGAATTCATTTTCCATTTCAAAAGTCATTTTCCAATGAATTTTTTAGATTTTCTCAAAATTCTCAAATCCATTTTCTCAGAAAAGCAATTCCAAATTTCAAAATCGATTTTCTAAAGTACGAATTTTCCTGAGAAATCACTTTCCAATGCAAAATTTTGATTTCCAATAAATGATTTTCCCAGAAATTCCATTTTCAAGCATTTTCCAGTCCTTTTCTAAATGCATTTCAATTTTCCAAAGCAAATATTATATTTTCTCAAACTTGCATTTTTCAAAATTTCATAACACAAGCCTGATTCTTTTTGCATTCTAGGAAAATAGAGCATAATTTAGATATTTGAGTCAAGTTAAAGCACGTAATTGATCCTTGGTTCAATCACCCCTGGTAAAGGCGCCAGGAACGGTTGAACCTCGTACCGACAGGCGGATCCCATTCTACAGAATTTTTTCGCAAATTTTCAAAACTGAGGCGAGTTAATTTTCAAAACCATTTTAAAACTTTGGTCGAGTTTGACTCGCGAAATTCGTTTTCTCTCGCAAGGGAGGGGAAAAATTTTGCGATGAAAACAGTTATCCAACGGCTGTTATTGACAGGGTATATGCATATGCCTACAGGTAATATGACTATGTTCTGATTTTTTTTTACAGTTACTTGACCCAATTTCATCAATTTTGCATTAATGTATACCTACTTATTGTGAATTGATATTGCTTCATTCTAATTTATCGTGTACACCTTCTTTTTTCTTTTCTACATATTTCATTGATAATTGAAAGATAAGATCTATTTGTTATTCTGATATCCAATTTTGAAGACTGGTATATAAGGAAGTTGCAGAATTTAGCACAACAATAGGAAAGTGGTATAATTTTCTTTCCTCTTTTTCTTTGTTCTTATCACCCTGTTACCTGCGTTTCCTATACTTATGGCATATACCCTTTACTGCCAACCACCAACCACCTTTACTTTTCCCCTTCACAGCACTTCAAAAGTTGCTGTAATTTCAGCCAACCCATGAAGATATTATGCAGATTAAATTCATTATGCTATCAATCTGACCAAACCTTTTTACCAGGGCCAAATTGCAAGTCAAGTTGCAGCGATCAGGTACGAGTCATTTACCCATCTCATCTACTTGATTTTTTATTTTTTATTGAGTTGATGTTCTCATTATCAATTGATCTCAAATACATATGACTATTACATTCATATATTGATGTGTATAAAGGTCAATATCGATTCATTCCCTGCGAATGGCGCTATCTACCACAGTAACACCATACCACCTTCTACATTCATCAAAATCACAAAATTTTTCCTCTTTATAATATTCTCTCTCTTCCTTCTCTTTTCCTTTTCCAACCTCTATTTTCCTCCTTTTTGAAGAGAGAAAAATAAAAGAGAGAAAAAGAAGGGAGAAGAGAGAAAGGAGAGAAACGGTGGAATGAAAGCAGTCGATGTATGAAGAAAAGAGGGATGCAGGGGTGAAGGCGGTGCCGAAGGAGGTTTCTCTGCGTGCCCTTTTAAGGAAGAAGGAGGTGATTCGAGAAGGGGAGACAGTTGAAGATGAAGGGCGATCATCAATCGAAGGGCGATCGATCGATCGATGTAGAAGTTCCGGATCAAGCGAACGAGAGAGAGAGGTAGAGGGAGAGAGAGGCGCCGTCTCCCTTTTCCGATTTTTATGAAGGGTTCCCAAACCCTAATAAAAAAAAAGATTTTGCAAAAGGGGCCCTCTCATTTTCGAGATTTTTCATAAAGAGGGATCCTTAACAAATTTCGATTTTTCAAAAGGGTGCTTTTCACTTTTTTTGTATTTTCTTCTTTGATTTCTTTGTTGTTTTCTTTTTTCTATATATATATATTGTATTTTCTCTTGGTTTTTCTATTTTTTTTTGGCGTTTTTAGAATAGAATCCTAAAGTTTTATGAGAAACCAAAGATTAAACTATTTTTTTTTTGTGTTTTTGTAAAATATTTACAAAAGAGAATTTTCTGAGAATTCGGGTTTTTATTTTTGAAATTTTTCTCAAAGAGGGGTTTTGATCCAATTCGGATCAAAGCTGGGTGAGAGCTAAGACTTTGGGTCCGAATTCTAATGAATCCAAGGGATGAATGAAAATTTTTGGTTAAGGATTTACCCGATTATTCATATGGCGGAGGTCAGGGGCAAAAGGGTCATTTTTACAAAATTTTGAAAAATTTGGGGTGTTCACAGATGCCCCTCTTTGCTAGTAAGCCGGTTGAAAGCCGAGCTTAGTGGCAAAGATAACACTCCAAATTTTGAAAATGCCCAGTCAGCAGATCTGAACTGGGTGTGGAAGAATTAATTTTGAAAATATGGCTAAAACCTTATCCTGAATGGTTTTGGGGAGATGAAATTCCCGAAAATGATACGATTGAGTAGAGAATGAGGAAATCGTGATGGGACTTTGGGTGAAAAATCTCGAAATGGTGGAATAAGAATTTTGATCAAGTAAGATATACTTTTTGGAATGATTCAGGTTTAGCCCTTAACCTGGATGGGACAAAAATATATCAAGATGAATTTGAACTGAGGAAAGGGATACACGAGGACCTTGATGGGACATTTTGGAAAATGCCTTGTGAAATGAATCCCGAGTATGATCCTTCCTTGGATGAATGTATGAAGTATGGGTTCCTTGATGGGAGGAGCCATGATGGGACTGGAAGAAATCATCTTGTTAAAACGAGGAATTTTGTAGGAACAAGACTCAGGTTTAACCCAAACCTGAAAGGAAAATACCTCGCGATGCGAGGTTCTGAGTTAACTCTTAACCTGAATAGGAAATCTACCATACGGATTTCTCAAATGGAGAAACCATAATGGGACCTTCGAAACTTGAATGAACAAATCCGAAAGGGATTTTATGAGAGGAGGAAAATATAGGGTTCCATAAAGCTTTGAAAAAGGGTATGAAATTGGGCGTCTCATTGCTGAGACTGAAATAACTTTTTGAAATCAATGACCTCTCGCAGAAAATTCAGGTTTTGACCCTTAACCTGAGTGAGAACACCATACGGAATCCTTGACTGAAGAAACTGCGATGGGACAGGAAGGGATACTTCAACTGAATGTGGCAACTCTTCTGGAAGATATAAACAACGCTAGGTTGCATCAGAATAGATATTGAATGTTTATTTTATTCTTGAAATAGCTAGAAAATTTTGCCAACAAGATAAAATCGTAGTAGATTCAAATGCTTGGAAATGTGCATGTATGTGCAAAAGATATTCCCTCTTTTACCTAGAGTATTTCCCCCAAATGAGGTTAACTCCTCCGTTCTAAGAGTCAGATTCAAATCTTTAGTGCTGATGATTTTCTTCAAGGAAGCTATCCATTTCCCTGATATGAGAAGAGAAGAAATATTCTCAATTTCATAGAAAAAGTAGTGAAAAGATATTGAAAAAGGAATTTTGCATGAGAAAAGATGACTTCTGGCAACTTTGGCAGTTTGGTATCTGGGTGTTTTCCCATGATGATTCTCTTGCACTCTTTTTGAGTCATTGCACTTTTCTCGGGCTTTTTACATCATCCTTCATTTGGATGTTCCTGACTTTTCTCTCTTTTTTTTAGGGAAGGGCACGTCACAAACTCCTTCATCTTGTAGATGCTCCGATCCTTTTTTTATCTCAGGGATTCTATTGATGATGTTGGCTCAAAAGGTCTTTAGATAATAGCTGGAATCAAATATCTTTTAGGGTTTGTAGGTAGGTTCATCACACTCGCCTTCATCTTAACGGTGATCTGAACTTTCCCTGGAAGGATCCGTCACAAACTCCGTCATCTTGAAGATGTTTCGAATCTTCTTTGGCCCCGGAGGTCCACTCGCTTAATTCGCCTTCATCTTGACGACAATTGAGAGATCCCTTTTGCGGATATTTGATTGCAACTTTTAAACGAAATGAGAAGATATGGGTTGAGTGGATTCTTCTTATAGCTCAAGATATCTCCACTGCCTGATTGCCAGAAAGTCATTTTTAAACATGTGTCATAGCCAAGATCAATATCAATTCGCTTTTGGCTTTTCAACATCATTGAAGATTTCTTTCATTGATCATATCGAGGACATTTCTTACATCCTTTTGATTCATCAACAGGAAAAAGATTTGAATTTTACCTCTTTTTCGCAAAGAGTTTCACCCTTTTGGAAGGAAATACAGGAGGTAATCTAAGGAAATTCTTTTTTTTTTTTTTTTGTAGCAAGAATATTGGAGTCAACAACTGTTTCTAGCAAATTGGCATAATGTTACTCAATAAGATTTTGATGCATCCTTTAGCTGAAATTTTGGAGGAAATAACATGAAAATACTGGTTTTATCACACAACATTGGCTCAACAGGGACTCAACCTAAGAGCCGTAAAGAATACAGGATCCGTAGGGATTCATCCTATAGATTGAAATTTTTTGGACAAAAATGAATTTTAATTTAATAGGAATTTGAACCCAAGAATTTTGTAAAAGAAATTGTGACTAATAAGAATTTATCTATAGACTGAATTTTCGAAAGAATGAATATGGTTCAATAGGATTTCAACCTAAGAACAACAAAAAAAATATGGATCAGTAGGAATTCAACCTTCAAATTGGATTTTTTGAAAAATGAATGTTGGTTTAAGAGGATTTCAACAGAAGAATATAGATCAGTAGGAATTCAGCCTACAAAAAAAAAAATGAATTTTGTTTAATAGGAAAAAGAATATAGGTCAGCAGGACATTATCCTTCAGATTGATTCTTTTGAAAAATGAATTTTTGGTTAAATAGAAATTCAACCTAGGAACTGCAAAAGAATATAGATTGGTAGGAATTCAACCTACATATTGATTTATAAATGATTTGAAGGGGATTCAAAATGAGACCTGCGAATTAGTAGGTGTTCGAACTAAAGATCGCGGATCAGTAGAAGTTCAGCCTAAAGATCAATGAAAGGAATGGTCCTAAAGGATTTCAACCTAAGGACTGCGAATCAGTAGGATTTCAACCTAAAGCTCGCTGATCAGTAGGGGTTCAGCCTAAAGATCGGAAGAAAAGGTCCTAAAGGATTTCAACCTAAGGACTGCGAATCAGTAGGACTTCAGCCTAAAGCTTGCTGATCAGTAGGGGTTCAGCCTAAAGATCAAAAGAAAGGTCCTAAAGGGTTTCAACCTAAGGACTGCGAATCAGTAGGACTTCAACCTAAAGCTCGCTGATCAGTAGGGGTTCAGCCTAAAGATCGAAAGAAATGGTCCTAAAGGATTTCAACCTAAGGACTGCGAATCAGTAGGCCTTCAACCTAAAGTTCGCTGATCAGTAGGGGTTCAGCCTAAAGATCGGAAGAAAAGGTCCTAAAGGATTTCAACCTAAGGACTGCGAATCAGTAGGACTTCAACCTAAAGTTCGCTGATCAGTAGGGGTTCAGCCTAAAGATCGAAACAATGGTCCTAAGGGGTTTCAACCTAAGGACTGCGAATCAGTAGGACTTCAACCTAAAGTTCGCTGATCAGTAGGGGTTCAGCCTAAAGATCGAAAGAAATTGTCCTAAAGGATTTCAACCTAAGGACTGCGAATCAGAAGGTCTTCAACCTAAACTTCGCTGATCAGTAGGGGTTCAGCCTAAAGATTGAAGGAAGGTCCTAAGGGATTTCCACCTAAGGACTGCGAATCAGTAGGACTTCAACCTAAAGCTCGCTGATCAGTAGGGTTTCAACCTAAGGATCGACGGGTTAAGAAAGAATTTTGGTTTGAGAAGGGATGTGACCTACGAGTCATATTGGTTTGACAGGGGTTCAACCTACGGGCTTTTGATTTTATGGGAATTCAAACTAAATATCTCAATTTAAAAAGAAAGGATTCAACTTGTGGATTGAAATAGACCATCATAGTTAAGCTGTATGTGGCCTGGTTTTTCAGGATTAACCCCTTATCCTGAATGAGAACAAAAATAAAAATTTTTCAAGAATTGATAAAAGGTTTGATAAAGAATCAAAAGAATCAGCAAAGCTTGAAAATTTGATAAAGAAGAGATTTGACAGAGATTAATGAAGCTTTAAAAGAGGAGGAAAGACATTCAAGACTATTCCTTGTTTTGAAGAAATAAAGACCTCGTAGGATGAGGTTTCAGGTTTATCCCTTAACCTGAAGGGGGGTGGAGAAAGAAAGAAAAGAAGGAAAAAGAAATACCTCATGGGAAAGAGGCATTAGGTTTATCCCTTAACCTGAAAGGGTAAGATTTTGAAATAAGAATTTGACAAGAAGAATTAATAAAAATGAATGAATAAAATAAAGATTTGATAAAGATGAATAAAACTGATAAGACTGAAAAGAATATTTGATAAATGAAAATTTGAAAAAGTTGAGAAAGATTTGATCCTGCTTGCATGTGGGATCTTCAAAATGAGAGAAGAATATGAGAAAATCATTTTTGGAAAGAAAGATTATCTGCGAGAGCTAATCTTTGAAAGGGGATCATTCATGAGAGATCATCATGAGGGTTAATTTTTTGAAGCAATGATCTGAAAAACCAATTTGTAGAAAATATGATCAACACGCGGGTTGATATCTGAATGCAATGATTCAAAATCAATTTTTTAGAAAATATGATCAACACAAGGGTTGAGCTTTGAATGCAATGATTTGAAATCAATTTTTAGAAAACATAATCAACACCTAGGATTGATCTTTGAATGCAATGATTTGAAATCAATTTTTTTAGAAAACATAATCAACACCTAGGATTGATCTTTGAATGCAATGATTTGAAATCAACTTTTTAGAAAACATAATCAATACCAGGATTGATCTTTGAAGTGTAATGGTTTGAAAAACCAAATTTTTAGAAAATATGATCAACACATGGTTCGATCTTTGAAATGCAATAATTCTAAATTAATATGATCAACACAAGGGTTGATCTTTGAAATGCAATGATTCAAAATCAATTTGTAGCAAAATATGATCAACACGAGGGTTGATCTTTGAATGTAATGAAATCAAATTTTGGAAAATGAGATCAACACAAGGGTTGATCTTTGAATGTAATGGTTCAAGACTATTTTTTAGAAAAATACGATCAACACAAAGGTTGAGCTTTGAATGTAATGATTCGAAGTCAATTCTTTGGAAAATATGATCAACACAAGGGTTGATCTTTGAAATGCGATAATTCGAAATCAATTTTTCAGAAAATATGATCAACGCAAGGGTTGATCTTCAAAAAAGGTTGTAATAAAAATATTTTGAACTAAAATTTTCATGATTTTTGAAAGACCCTCATAGGTAATATCATTTCTCTCATGAATGATGTCAGGATTGTCCCGTTTTTTTTTTTTGAAAAGAATAAGAATTTGGTGGCAAAAGAATACCTTAAAGTGTAAATGAAAATTTAAACAATAAAAGGTGCCCCAATATTGCAAAAAGAAATAAGAATTGAACCTCAAAGAAAGGAAATTGACATTTCATTTATAAGCAAAACTGATAGAAAAGACTGAAATATTTACAAGCATCTTTGACCAAAAGGTCGCAAAAGACTCAGGCTGACTTGTCCTTACAGGATGGCTCGATAAAGAAAATGGAGGATAACAGAAAAGACTCTAGTGTCATCAGCCTTTTGATCGATCTGAAAGAGGTTATGCCAGGACGGTAGGATGCTCTTCAGTTTTCTCCTCTATCAGAAGGTGTTTATCGATGCAGTACTGGACGATATTTTTCAGAACGAAGCAATGCTCTGTGTCGTGCCCCACTGCTCGATGATACTTGCAAAATTGTTCCTTGAAGCTGCCCAAGACTACTGAAGGATCGCCAGCTTTTGGCAGACGAATCATATTCTTTGTGAGCATATATTCCAGAACCTCATCGAGTGTCTGCTCTAAAGGGATGAATTCGCGGTCAGGACCCCAGTCTTTGCGCTTTGGTTTTTCCTGATTCTTTTCCCGCTGCTGAGAATTAGGTTGGGAAGGCTTATTGTTGCTAGAAGACCTTCCTTTTTGACCCCTGAATCCTTCTGAATTGCTAACATGATCATCCTTGTTACCCTTGTTGTCGGATGAGGGACCAACGGAAAGAGTGAAATGGGCTTTCTTCTTTGCATCTTGATTGCCCCTTGCCATAGTGGTGCCATCATAGACTCCGTTATCTATTCCCATTTCGAGCCATTCAACTCGCTCAGTCAACTCAATAAATGACTTGGAAGGGTATGGGAAAATGAGGCTTTTCAGGGGTTGAGAGAAGTTATTGAGAATGAGTTGAAGGGCATGTTCTTCTGAGACGGGGGTTCTCATCTTGTTGCAGGTATCTCTCCACCTACGGATAAAATCTATGGCCTTTTTGTTGTCATCCTGCCTCAAATTGCATAAGTGATTGAGGGTTGGCGGTGCCTCAGTATTGAACATGAATCTCTCTACAAACAGGTTGACAACTTTATCGAAATCTCGCAGCTCGACAGGGTTGATGTGCTCTGCGTACCACTTAGCTGCTACGCCCTCCAAACTACGAGGAAAGCATAAGAAGAGGGCCCGATTGTCTTCACTGAACCTGGCACATTCGGCGAAGAACATTGCGAGATGGGCCTTTGGGTTGCCGGACCCATCAAACTTAATAAACTTTCGGGGGAAATCTTCCAAGCTGTTGTCCCCATCTAAACCAAGGTAGAAGTCTTGTCTGGTATATACCCTTTTCCCCTTATCTCGAGTCTGCAGATCTTTGACCATTTTAGTTAATGCTTGAACTGAATCTTCTGCCGAGACTCCATCTTTAGGTTTGTTGACTGATTCAGGTTCTTCTGCCACTTTCTTGGGCTGTCGCAGATGTTTTGGGATGAACACAAATTGTTCTTCTTCGGAATCTTCTTCTGCTGATTCTGTGCCCTCAGATGTGCTGTCCTGTTGGGCCCTCTTCTTGTTAATCCTGACATGCTTCTTCACTGGCTTTCTCTTGGTCTTGCTCTTAGAGGATGTCTTTTTTGAACTTGCCCCTCCTTGCTCAGACATCATCTTTGCCATCATCTTTTGAAAGATCTTATACATTGCTGGGTCAACATCATCTTTCTCTGAATTATGTTTTCGAGTCAATCTGGAAGAGTTTATTTCTTCCACTTCGCTGTCATTGTGCTGCTGAGCTGCCCTTCTTCTCGCTCTCGTTTGAACCATGATGAAACGTTGACGTTTTCACTGTGAATAAATGGAGGGTTTTTAGAAAAAGACTTAGGAAGGAAATTTTAATGAAGGATGAAATCACAATTTGACAATGAAAATATCCCATTACGAGGGATCGGGTTGTCACCAAAATTTGCGACAACCGCATTGTTTTTCCGAAAAAAAGATAAACAAGTAAAATATGAACAAAAGTTTAATTTTGAAAAGGACATCTCCTGACAAAGATGTTTTATTGTAAATGAGGGTAAGGAATAGAATATAGAAAAGGGTTTCAAAATTTTGAAGAATTGCAGGCAGGATAAAAAAAAAGAATTAGAAGAAATTAAGAAAAAGGAAAATACACCTGGGTTTTTAAAATAAAGAGGGAATTTTGAATAATATATACCCAGGGTTTTAAAAAATATAGGGAATATCATACAATCATAGATATACAAACAAGAATGCACAAACAACACTCCCTAGAGGCTGACTCTAAATACAATATTTTAAAATGGCTTGTAGGACCTTAATCCTAACTCTAGGGTTCGGATCATCTGATTCCAATCAAGATACGCCGATATATTCAAGCCGAAGCTCGAAGTACGTGTCATAGAAATATTCCTACGGTTCTAAGGTAATGGCTTCCCAACATCCTTGAGCACCTACCGATATACCTCAGACTATGGCCCTTAGGTACGTGGTAGGGGGGCGCGAACCCAAATGAGTGGTCCAGTTGTGAGGCTCTCTCCCGAACTATGGTTCAGTGAGACAGCCCAACAACGTGAAGACCGGGACAATATAGGTAAGAAGGTTTTCAAAATATGTGCAACATGCAAGAAATCAGAAGGCTCTAATGCAAGTCCTAAAGAGATAGATTAAAATGAGGAGAAGCATACACTTGCATACATTGTTTTGCATTCAATCCATAAAATTAAGGAGAGTTGTATTTCAGACCTAAGTCTAATGTGAGCATGGAATAATCTACTCAATATGGTCCTACCAAACCATACTTAAATCCTATATGCAATGATGTCAGCTTAGGACAGAGTCTGGGCTCCTAAGGTTTGCATGAAAATGAAGCTGACATTTGAAGAATAAAGACTTAGATGATATCAAAGCAAAAGAAAAAGCATCAAATTCGACCGAACGAAGACGAGTCCCATCTCGGTCGCCAAATCTGTGATCATCGCAAAATTTTTCCTCTTTATAATATTCTCTCTCTTCCTTCTCTTTTCCTTTTCCAACCTCTATTTTCCTCCTTTTTGAAGGGAGAAAAATAAAAGAGAGAAAAAGAAGAGAGAAGAGAGAAAGGAGAGAATCGGTGGAATGAAAGCAGTCGATTTATGAAGAAAAGAGGGGTGCGGGGGTGAAGGCGGTGCCGAAGGAGGTTTCCCTGCGTGCCCTTTTAAGGAAGAAGGAGGTGATTCGAGAAGGGGAGACAGTTGAAGATGAAGGGCGATCATCAATCGAAGGGCGATCGATCGATCGATGGAGAAGTTCCGGATCAAGCGAACGATAGAGAGAGAGGTAGAGGGAGAGAGAGGCGCCGTCTCCCTTTTCCGATTTTTATGAAGGGTTCCCAAACCCTAATAAAAAAAAAGATTTTGCAAAAGGGGCCCTCTCATTTTCGAGATTTTTCATAAAGAGGGATCCTTAACAAATTTCGATTTTTCAAAAGGGTGCTTTTCACTTTTTTTGTATTTTCTTCTTTCATTTCTTTGTTCTTTTCTTTTTTCTATATATATATTGTATTTTCTCTTGGTTTTTTTATTTTTTTTGGCGTTTTTAGAATAGAATCCTAAAGTTTTATGAGAAACCAAAGATTAAACTAATTTTTTTTTGTGTTTTTGTAAAATATTTACAAAAGAGAATTTTCTGAGAATTCAGGTTTTTATTTTTGAAATTTTTCTCAAAGAGGGGTTTTGATCCGATTCGGATCAAAGCTGGGTCAGAGCTAAGACTTTGGGTCCGAATTCTAACGAATCCAAGGAATGAATGAAATTTTTTGGTTAAGGATTTACCCGATTATTCAGAGGGCGGAGGTCAGAGGCAAAAGGGTCATTTTTACAAAATTTTGAAAAATTTGGGGTGTTCACACCCCTACGTGAAAACATGGGGGTTAACCCCCTGCGTTTTCCGGCAGGGGGTTAACCCCCTGCGTTTTTCGGCAGGGGGTTAACCCCCTGCCATTTCCGACAGGGGACCCCTGCCTTTCCGGCAGGAGTTAAACCCCCTGCCGGAACAGCAGGGGGTTAACCCCCTGCCTTTTCGGCGGGGGTCGACCCCGGCAGGGGGTTGGTTCGGGCAGGGGGGTCGACCCCGGCAGGGGGTTGGCCCGGGCAGGGGGGTCGACCCCGGCAGGGGGTTTAACCACCTGCAGTAACAGGCAGGGGGTCAAGTCTTTCCTGCTCAGGCAGGGGGGCGACCCTCTGCTGTTCCGGCAGGGGGTCGACTCATTGGCGGAAAGGCTCGGGGTCAACCCCCTGCCGGAACAGCAGAGGAGTCGACCCCTTGCCAGAACAACTTTTTTTTTCGTGGTGACTTCATTTTAAAATAGTGTTTTTTATGCAGATTTTTCAACGGAACCAGCTCGTGCTCAGCCACCTGTGGTAAGTAAGTGTCAAAAACAATGCAGATCGGCTAAATACCCGTGGTGAGTAAGTGATGCAAGTGTATCACATGTTATTTAATTTATTAGATGCAATACTTTATTGTTCACACACTCACTTAGTTGTTGATATTTAGGGTTGCTTCGTTGGAGTTCGGAGATCATGCTGAGCATGATTTTAATATATGAATATTGAAGTGTTCTTATTTTTTGAGTACGGAGTCCATGCTAGGCATGGTAGTAGTTAGTGAGATTTTGAAGTGTGTTTGTTGCAGGTACATGTTTGTCATTTGTTTGATATGAATGATTACGATGTATTGCAATGTTTGATGTAATTGTATTCGTGCTTGCATGTAGTTACTTTCAATTTGATTATGACTTTCATGTGAAATTGTATAATAAAAGCATGTTTCAAATGATTGTATTGTGTCATTAATAGTTTGCACATGAAAATATTAAGTTATCAATGCATGTATCAAAATTCTTGTTATTGTATGACAAAATATATTGCATGATAAATTTGATATGTTCGTCATCGTAGCATTCTGATTGTTCTCTTTTAATTCGTTAGGCTATTATTCGTAACATCATAAGAAAATGACTGCAAACCGTGAATGGATGTACCGTAGGATAGTGGACAATGAGTTATCGCATAAATATATGGATGGTGTTGACAGTTTTATTGAATTTGCAATGACAAGTATCAGTACAGTGGATCTCACAGGTCAGATTAGGTGTCCCTGTAAGATTTGTAAGAATAATCGATTTGTAGAACCTCATAGCGTTAGACATCACCTATACATGAAGGGTTTTGTGACTGATTATCAGAACTGGATGTTTCATGGAGAAGAATTTAGAAACGATTTTGATGCATGGGTGAATGTGGTGCATGATAATCCATATACGGATTTGATATTTGATGCCGCAGGAACAAAACTGGGTTCTGCTATGAGTTCTAGTGATATAAGAATTGCCGTAGATGAAGAATCACCAAACGATGCAGCTAGTAGATTTTATGATTTACTTAGAGATGTTGATGAGCCACTTTGGAACGGTTGTGAGAGTCACATTATCTTGTTTGCAGTTCTTCAACTAATGATTTTGAAGTCCGAGTATAATTTGAATCAATCATGTTTTGACCGTTTGTGCATGATTGTGAAGAGTATGTTGCCCAAAAATGAGAAATTGCCACAAAATTTCTATTGTGCGAAAGTTATGGTCAACACTCTAGGTATGGGTTAAAAAAAGATTGATGCTTGTCCAAATCACTGCATGTTGTATTTCAAGGAGTAGGAAAATAACATATCATGCCTGTCATGTGGGCATCCTCGGTTCAAGCCAAAGACAAGAGGCAATGGTAGCACAAGATCAAAGGAAGTTTCATACAAGTCGCTCCGCTACTTTCCTATCACTCCTAGATTGCAGCGATTGTATATATCTTCAAGGACAGCTAAACACATGAGTTGACATGCAAATAAAGTTCGACACGATGAAAACAACATCACATCCTGTTGACGCTGAAGTTTGGAAGCACTTTGATCGTACTCATCAAAACTTCGCAATGGAAGTGCGAAATGTTAGACTCGGTCTCTATACAGATGGATTTAATCCATTTGGGGGTAGATCAACTCTATACTCATGCTGGCGAGTATTTGTAACTCCATACAACCTTCCACCAAGCTTGTGTATGAAACGTTCAAATTTTTTCTTGTCTCTGTTGATCCCTGGTCTGACCTCACCTGGCCAAAATCTTGATGTATATCTAAGGTCATTGATTAATGAACTAAGTATTGTGGGATGACGGTGTTACCACGTATGATGCCCACAAAAAACAAAATTTCAACATGAAGGTTGTTGTTCTATGGACAATCAGTGACTTCCCTGCATATGGTATGCTATCTAGTTGGAGCACACATGGAAGGTTGGCTTGTCCGTACTGCATGGAGGATTTCAAAGCTTTTAGATTGAGGCATGAAAGGAAGTCTTGCTGGTTTGAGTGCCATCGTCGATTTCTACCCAGCGACCATCCATTCCGACGACAAAAGAATGCGTTTAAAGCGGACACAACTAAAATGGAAGGTCCATTCTCAAGATTGTCTGGCATAGAGATTCTAAGAAGATTGCGATATTTTCCAGATGTATTAACAGATGCCCGATGTCTTACACCCTTCCGTGGATTTGGGAAGGATCACAATTGGACGAAGAAATCTATTTTTTGAGAACTATCGTATTGGCCAACCCTATTGATACGACATAATTTGGATGTGATGCATGTGGAGAAAAATGTGTTTGATAATGTGTTCAATACAGTAATGAATGTTAAAGGAAAAATGAAGGATAATCCGAAGGCCCGTATGGATTTAAAATTAATATGTAAAAGACCAAAATTGGAACTCAAAGAGTATAATGGCAAAGTACTGAAACCAAAGGCAAAGTACGTGCTCAGACCTGATCAAATAAAACATGTATGTCAATGGTTGAGACAACTGAGATTTCCAGATGGATATGTCTCTTACATTGCTCGGGCTGTGAAGATTGACGATGGACGGTTATATGGGTTGAAGAACCATAATTGTCATATCTTTATGCAACGATTGATACCCATAGCATTCCATAATATGTTAGACAAACCTATATGGGGGGTATTGTCTGAGTTGAGCGGATTTTTCAGAACATTATGTGCATCAGAGGTCGTAGTATCAGATGTAAAGAATCTCGAGGACTCTGTCATCACCACTGTTTGTCTGCTAGAAAAGATATTTCCGCCAGCATTTTTCGATGTTATGGAACATTTGATCATACATCTGCCATATGAACTAAGGGTTGGTGGCCCTGTGCAATATCGATGGATGTACCCATTTGAAAGGTATATGTTTTTTTATATTTGTCTCTTTAATGACAGATATTTAAAATTTGAAATGTATATTCTTGTCAGATGCATATTCGACCTAAAAAAAAAGGTTCGTAATAAAGCAAGAGTAGAAGGCTCTATTTGTGAGGCGTACACTTTAGAAGAGATTTCAAATTTCTCATCTATGTACTTCGAACCTCATATTCCAACACGTTACACATGTCCGCCCCGTAACGATGATGGAGAACAAGTAACTGTAGCTGACAAGCTGTCGATATTTCAACCACTTGGGCATGCATTTGGTAGTTGCCGATCAAGGCTATTGACAGATCGAGAGCAAGACACAACACACATCTATATTCTTTTTAATTGCTCAGCGATCGACCCATACATCGAGTAAGTATATGTAGATGCAACACAATTATAAATTCTTTTATGTTCTATATGTGGATACATGGCTCAGTAATATAAGTATTTGTGGTTTGCTGGCGATTTGATCTGGAGTTGCAAATAGAAGTTTCACATCTCATTGATGCAGAAGTACAAAAGAACGTGAAACTAAGTTTGTGGAGTGGTTGAAACAATTGGTAAAGAAGCTAACATAAATTTTGTACTTATAAACAACACTAAGTTACTTAATTGATCGTGATCACAATCATTGTTTATGTCTGTGCGTAGGTCCGCCATGGTGATGTTAAAGATCAAGGAATATGTGATTTAGAAAATGGTCCGACTAAAGTTGTGCAATGATACAACGGGTACATCATAAATGGTTATCGATTCCATACAAAAGATTACAGTATAAACAAATCAACGATAAATAGTGGCGTGTGTGTCAAGGGTAACAACTACGGTGAAAATAAACATGATTACTATGGTGTTATAGAGGAAATAATGGAGTTGACTTACTTAGGCATAAATAACAGGGTAACTTTATTCAAGTGTTATTGGTTTGATCCAACTGCAACAAGACTCGACAAAGCTTCAGGCATTGTGGAGGTGAATCATAAATCCAGGTTTGGAACATATGAACCATTCATATTAGCCTCACAAACTCAACAAGTTTATTATACTTCATATCCGAGTATAAAAAAGTTAAATAGAAATGAATGGTGGGCAGTTTGCAAGGTGAAGTCCAAACTATACCCCGAGTATGATCAGTTACAGGAAGATGAGTTAGCTGAAGACAACGATTACTATCAATCAGATGATGTCTATGACTTCGCTTATGGTCACGATGTTGTGCATGATATGCATGTCATATCTCTATTGGCCGATAAAACATTCATAGAGGAATGTGATCCAAATGATGTACCAAGTGGATGGGCAAACAATGAAGAAGAAGAAGAAGAAGAAGAAGAAGAAGAAGAAGAAAAAGAAGAAGAAGAAAGTCAAACTAGTGACGAGGAAGAATTCTCAAGCTAGTGAGCAAAATCTTGTACTACAAAACTCTATTTAAATGCATTGCAGTACTTGATGTGAATGATTTGAATTATTTGAATGTATTGTAATACTTGATGTGAATGAATGAGTTGTATTGCAATACTTGGTGTGAATGATTAAAAATTTTATTTGAATGTATTGTAATACTTGATACGAATGATTCGAATGCATTGCAATACTTGATGTGAATGATTTGAATTATTTGAATGTATTGTAATACTTGATGTGAATGCATGAGTTGTATTGCAACACTTGATGTGAATGATTAAAAATTTTATTTGAATATATTGTAATACTTGATACGAATTATTTGAATGCATTGTAATACTTGATACGAATGATTCGAATGCATTGCAATACTTGATGTGAATGATTTGAATTATTTGAATGTATTATAATACTTGATACGAATGATTCGAATGCATTGCAATACTTGATGTGAATGATTTGAATTATTTGAATGTATTGTAATTTATGCAATGAATGATTTGAATTATTGCAATACTTGATGTGAATGATTTGAATTATTTGAATGCATTGTAATACTTGATGCGTATGATTTGAATGCATTGCAATGCTTGATGTGAATGACTTGAATGCATTACAGTACCTGATATGAATGATTTGAATTATTGTAATACTTGATGCAAATGACTTGAATGTATTGTAATACTTGATGTGAATTATTTGAATGTATTGTATGACATATGTTATTTGTTAGAATATGGTTCATGGAGGTTACAATGGTCGTTCATCCAGTAGTAGCCAGGCCCAACCTTCATCTTCACGGGCTCCTGTGATAGGTATATTGATTAACTAATTGGATGCTTGATTAGTTCAAATGCGCATTCTGAGAACTTCTAACGTATTTTTTTACAGATGATGTTTCGCCTATACACAACCCACCTACACCAGTTGATCACACAAGAAGCAGGGTCTTCTCAGTCTGGCACAAGAAGACTCATTCGAATAGTGTATATCGATAAGCGACCGTAAGTATTTCGTTTTCAATTATTGCATATCTTATAAATATTTTATATTGATATTTACTGTGTAACAATTCATGTGCAGCACGAGGTTTGAGCCACAAGAAGTAGTACGGGAGATTATGAATTCACTTTTTCAACATTTAGCAGGACTGATTGCTCAATGGAAAGACTACCCAAAGGAGGTGTTAGACAAATTGTGGTCCTCATTCACGGTATACAGTTGTTCCTCATAGTTAATGTGTTTCATATTTAATTTTTTTAAGTAATGTCTACTAACTTTCTGAAAATATTTACAGGCTTCGAATCGCTTCGCAACTACGGTTGAAGAAAATGATGCAAGGAAGGTGTGGCGGAAGGTGACTGCCAATCGATTTGCAGACATGCTGAACACTATGAAGACTGCAAAAAAAAGAGCATCTGGCGTAGTGGATGATCCACTACAGTGGAAGGGCCATGACCCTATTACTATCAGAAGAGATTACTGAAATGAAATATGCGATAAGTGGGTAAGAGATGCATTTAGAAATCGCTCTGTGAAGGCTGCACAAAATCGAGTGAAAATGCCCGAAGCCCATCTACACATAGATGGATCTAAGACATTTGGGAGCCACCTGAAGAAAATGGTAACTCATCAATATATAATATTAATTTTATAAGTATTGTTGCAAACTTGTGTACTAAATCTTTTGTCCTTTAACTTCGTAGGAAGCAGAAAAAGGTGGCATTGTACCATATAAGAATGTGTTTGTTGAAACACATAAACGAAAGACCACGAGAGTCTTCGTATCAGAGAAGGCGAGAACGACAACGATATGTATTTATTCTATTAATAATCATTGCAATATGCAAGTTATCATAATGTTATCATTAATTATTAATGCATACTTTAAACATTATTTTGTAGGAGGCATATAAGCAACAAATGGTAGAGCGAAATGGTGATGACGCTACTCAGGATCCATTATTTGATCCTGCAGCATGAGTGACTGCAGCAGGTGAACCCAAAAAAGGTCGCGTGTTCGGGTTTGGGAGTAATCTGAACACTTCACCAGTTATTGTTTCTTCCAGTTATGGCTCACAGGCTACTTTCGTCGACATAAGCTCCAAGCAGCAGCCTATTCTTTTCGATGATGATGTATGCCAGATCATTAAGGACACAATGAATGGCTACTTCTATGACACCGTCGCCCCCTTTCTTTGAGATGAGATCACCAGTATTGTGCTGAATAGGGGATCTTCGATTGCAGATCCCTCTCAGATATAATCACATATTCAGTTTTTTGACAGCCTTAGCACACATATGAGCATGATAGAATCCCATATATAACTTTTTGCTTGTCTTAGAGCACATATGAGCATGCTAGAATCACATATAGAGTTTTTTTATTGCCTTAGAGCACATATGAGCATGCTATAATCACATATAGAGTTTTTTTATTGCCTTAGAGCACATATGAGCATGCTATAATCACATATAAAGTTTTTTGCCTACCTTAGAGCACATATGAGCATGCTATAATCACATATTCAGTTTTGTGACTGCCTAAGAACACATATGAGCATGATAGAATCACATATAAAGTTTTTTTGACTGCCTTAGAACACATATGAGCATGCTATAATCACATATTTAGTTTTTTGACTGCCTAAGAACACATATGAGCATGTTATAATCACATATTCAGTTTTTTGACTACCTTAAAACACATATGAGCATGCCAAAATCACATATAGAGTTTTTTTACTGCCTTAGAACATATATCATTTATGATAGAATCACATATAATTTTTTTTGCTTTGCCTGCCTTAGAGCACATATGAGCATACTATAATCACATATTCAATTTTTTGACTGCCTTAGCACACATACGAGCATGATCGAATCACATATATAGCTTTTTGCCTGCCTTAAAGCACATCTGAGCATGGTAGAATCACATATAGAGTTTTTCTAGCTGCCTTAGAACACATATGAACATGCTATAATCACATATTCAATTTTTTGACTGCCTTAGCACACATATGAGCATGATAGAATCACATATATAACTTTTTGCCTGCCTTAGAGCACATATGAGCATGATAGAGTCACATATAGAGTTTTTTTATTGCCTTAGAACACACATGAGCACATGATAGAATCACATATAGTGTGTAATTTATTTCATTATATTTTGTTTATCAATGTTGACTATTCTTTTCTTGTGTAGGCTGCTAGCGATAATCAGCGTAGCGGAGCTGAAGGGACAGATAAAGGCAATGAACAAGAAGACACACAAAATCTTGGCGATGATTAGAGAACTATGTTGAAGAAGTTCTATTTTTTTATGTTTCCTAATTGTAATTATTGAATTGTAAATAATTAAACTTGTTAATTTTAAGGTGGAATGATTAATTGTTGTAGATTCCTTTTATATGGAATTTTTTAGTGTAGTTTGTTTTTTATTTACAGGAAATATAAATTGTATCGTTCTCGGTATTTAATTTTCAAATAAATTTTTTTATTTTTTTTTTCATTTTTGCGACGAAAACATCCGTCGGTATGTATATAAATCTAGCAACGTCTTAGCTACAGACGTAAATCCGTCGCCAAGCTGAGGTCACCGTTTAGTACCAGCGGATTGGCGACGGAATAAAGCGCTCGTTAGTCCGTCGCAATTAGCGATGGACCTGGCGACGAATTTATTCCGTTGCCAGTTAGCGTCAAAAAATTCACGACGTAAGCATACTGTCGCCTCGTCGTCTCTAATCCGTCGCTAACAGGCATAGCGACGGAATGTGGTCGTCGCTAATCTACTGCTTTGTTGTGGTGTGACAAGCAATTGTTTAATTTTTGGGACTTTGTTTGCTACGTCACTCACCATTATTGCTCCTACAACTTGTCTCATGTACTACAACTGTTCTTTGTTCATGTTTTTGCTCGTAAGTTTTGGCATGTGTGCTCATCTTCTGCCATGTTTGGTTGAAAGAAAGAGAAAACTGGCTCTATGAAATCAATTTTTCTTGTTTAGACAAGCATTCCCTCGTTAATTCATAATATGGTAAGCCTGCTGCATATAACCATCTCTTAACTGCATTTTTCTTTTTTAGAGAGAGAGAGATGAGTTCATTAAAAATCGGTTAAAGAATAAAAGAATGCAAACATAAATAATGTATAGAAAAAGTAATTAATTTTTGAGTGGTTGAAACATTAACTATTTTATAGATGGTTACCGCTACCAATATAAAGATCCGTTTAGACGATTAAAAGGTCGTACATGGCCGTCAGTCGAATATATATTTGTTAGACACAATTTACGAGCATAATAGAAAGTCATACATGGTCAATCAAATATATCAATCGTTAGTTTTTGTGATGTCTTTATGTTGGCTGGTTTGACTTAATGAAAAAAGAAGCTTATTTCTTTAACTACGTGGGATATTCTTTTTAACCTAAAATGACTGAAACAACGGTGTTGTATCTCAAAAATGATGTATTTTCAAAAATGCCTTACAATTTAAAATGCCTTACAATTTACCAAATCAGGTGAATGAACAATATCGTAGGTTTTTAAATTTTTTTTATGCTTTTATCCTTCGCAAGTGCAAAATTTTGATTTTTGTACTTCATGATACTAAAATAATACACTCACGGAACTCGTCAACAAAACTATGTTTGACAATTCCAAAAAATATTATGAAATTTCAAACAATTTACGAAACTCGTGACAAGTTTCACAATCACCAACGAAAATAAAAAAATTTGCAAAAGTCTAATAATTGTGAATTGCAGACGAGTATCAAATGAAGTATTGCAAAATTATGAAAAATTGCAAAAGTCTAATATTGTAAAATTTCTTATTTTAATTGTACCTGTATTGCGCAATTACTTTTTTTTGCAAAATTCTGTCTCATATAAATACACGTTTAGGTTTTTTCATTTTTTTTGTTTGTATCTAGAAAGAGCAATAACCCTAATCCTTCTCCTCCCTCTAGAACCTCAACCCTTCTAGTGATTCATGTGAAAGATGTTTGTTCCACCTCGTGCAAGGTTGTGGTATCTTTCTCATTCACTTATCTGATTAGCTATTAAGGTTGTGATATGTTTTTTTTTTTTATATTTATCATTTAGGGTTTACGATCTTTAAAGATTTTCGCATATAGTTACCTTTTTTTTCTTGTTAATATTCAATGATTTTGTCAATATTTATCTCTATTTGATTAGGGCTATGATGCATTCAATTAGTTAGATGTGGTTGGGGTTGATTGTGCCCAAACATTGAATAGGGGTTGTGGGGGTATTATGGTTTATTGTGGGTTATTGGTTTTAAGAGTTGTTAACTGAGTGATATGTTGTGCAGTTGGTTTAGGCATTTATAATGGTTGATGAAATAATATTTGTAAATTAATGTAGCACTGAGCAATCACTTTGGAGATCTATAATGGTATGTAAAAATAACAACTATAAGGAATTTGTAGCATTGATATATCAAAAAAATTGACATACAGAAGAGTTAATGGTCCTTCAATATATGTGCACTCTAAAATGAGATGGTAAAGATATATGGATACATATCTTAGACAACGATAATGTACAATCAATATTATATAGGGGCAACATTTAGTTGCTAGTAAAGCTACACGAATTAACAATGTTTGTGAAGTTAAACAAGAAGTTGGATGATGCATAGTTAAACATCAAGTGGCAGCTCAAAGTGATCTACAAGACATGGCCGAAAGTGATGTACAAAAATGGAGTGTTGAAAATCATGTGGATAATGTGCATCTATCTCATCCACTAATTATTGAGCTTACTCATCTGGCGAACATCTCACTATCAGCAACAATTAATGATAAGAGAATCATTACAATGATGTGGAACCACTTAGACAAACTGGTGACGATGATCTTCATTGCAGAATGTGTGATACTCAGCCTTCAAATGTATATGATAAATCTAGGTAAAGGTTAACAATCTTTCTAATTTATGTTTGAACTGAAACTGTTATTTTTTTTGTTAATCTTGAAAGTTGAGAATGCAGAAATTTTATATTTTTAAAGCAAAGAAAGCCATAGATACGATGAGTTTTGATTTACTTAATGCCATTCTTTTTTTTTTCAATTACAGTGATTAGTATCTCTCTTTTTTATTAGAAAAAAATCGAAGAGGGTTCCCAAGACCCCTAAGAAAGTGCAACTCTACCAATTCAAGTATCACAGAATGACACCTATTGCCACTTAAAACCCAAAATATCCAGTTTCAAACTTCTTGCTAAAATACCAACTCCAGAAAGATCCAAATTACCTTCGCCACTGTTGAAGGTCTAATGTTTCTAGGACTTCATCAAGTGTTTTTCTTTCTATTTTTTTACAGTAGGACATAATCCAAACATGGTTCAAGGTTTGGCCTTAGATGGAAGAAATAAGTCTGACAAAGCCAAACCCCTTGTAGATGGAACAATATCTGATGATGGTGATGATGATGACGGTGGTAATGGTGATTATGACGATGATTGCTAAACTGAAAAGATCTATAAACATGACACTAAGGAACATACCCCATAAATAAATAGATATACAGATCGGTATTTTAGGCAATCCTTCTTCTGGGATGTCTCTGCAGCTCTACTGTATCCTTCTTCAAGCTTGGAAGCATCTTCCTCTATGCAGTCTGGTCTGCTAGACATGGTTGTTCCTTTTTCACTGTGACTACTTTGGTGGGCAAGGGATTGATTGCTCACAGAGCAGGGAAATCACCAAAGCTCACAAGGGAAGGGAGTGCAAGAGCCCTGTGATTCTTTTTCTCTATAAATATCACTAGATAGTTTTGAGAGTTGGGCCGACAAACCCGGTCTCCCATTCTAATTCGTTTCTGGCACTAAAAATTCGGATTGCCTTTAGCAGTAATAGACAGGATTTACCAACGGGGGCTCTGGTTGCCTGGTAGGAGGAGTGAATGCACGTCACCTTGTGTTGGGACGTTGCAAGTTCAAAACCCAATGGTATGATTGTATAACCGGTTGGGGTCTGCCTAACCCCAGATTGCCTATAAAAAAAAAACAAAATACACAGAATTAGCCATTAGTCCAACTGAAATTGGTTAGGTTAGGTGGCTGACATATGGTTAAATCATTCTATAAGTCACTCTTATTATTATTATTTTGAAGTATCCAAGAAAACCAATCACTGATCGCACATTGACTGACCTCCAGTTGATAAAAACCTTGAGGTCCCCTGCCAACTTGGGAGTACACCCAGCTTTGACCTTGCAGTAAGGGACACTACCATGGTTTTGAACTTGTGACATCTTGTTAACTCAGTGGCATTCACAAGTTGCCCCTACCAGATGAGCCGAGCCCTTGTGGTCAAGTTACCAAATGGCCTAAACATCCTTCTCTGATTAAGACTTGAAAGACCATTTCATTTTCACCACATTTTCACCACCACTAGTAAGTATTAGGACAGGGGAATGAGACAGAGACATTTGCAGCTTGGCTGGTGTAGACGGCACACAATGAGCTGATTTGAACTTGTGAAATATGCTCGGCATGCCAAATGCGATCAATCGTTGCTCGTCTTGGCTCAGCTTGTATAAGCTCGTTAAGTACTAATATCTATATTTTAGATATATTTATACCACTAGAGTACAGGGTGAAATACATGGTTGAAGTGCTTGGCTTGCAAACAGTAAGATCCAACCCTATTACTTACACTTTGAAATATTGATTTTATTTTGTAAAAGAGTTAGCTCCAAACTTGGCTCAATAATCCCAATCCTATTACTTGCAGCTTTGAAAAAATGTTTTTTTTCCAATGATCCAACTTGAGCTCAGCTCTGTTAGCTTGGGCTTGTCATGAGCTCGAGCCTGGCTCGGCTCCTCGCAAGCATAAGCCAAGCTTGAATACCTAAAGCTCATCTTGTTCAGCTCATTTACCAGAAACTTTCTAACTAGGCCTAATGGGCTGGTCGACCTGACCCATGTGTGGTCTGCTTTTGATGGTTGCTACTGCTGGGTTTGATATCCAACCCATTTTGGTATATCTGGATCCAACTCAACAAACCCAGCTTGGATGTTTTATACACTGTTTTTAAGCCATGTATTTTAATGTATAATCATGTATTAAACTCAGAGTTGGGTCAGACATCCCTCAAAACTATTAACCCCTAAAACCAATGGGGGGTATTAGCCAAAATTAATCTCACACTACAAGAATTTTGCGGATTAACGACGGACACTATCCGACGCTAAGCCGTCGCAAATCCCTCGCTGAACTGTTTAGCGATGGATAGCGTCTCTTGCAATTTTTTGGTTGCTAATTAGCGACAGAACTAATTTGTCACTATTTTTGTCGCTAATTTGTGACAGATTAGCGAATGGCATGATCCGTTGCTAATCCATCACAAAAATTTAACGACGAATATGTATCCGTCTCTAATATATATCCGTTGCCAATTACATTCCATCGCAAAACATCGGCTAATCCAGTTTTTGAGACAAATAAATATCTGTCCCTAATTCGTTGCTAAATTTGCGACGAATATTATTCATCGCCAACTACCATCACCATTTTGCGACTGATTTTTTTTTTAAAAATCCATCGCTGAATATTAGCGATGGACAATATCCATCGCTAATCCGTTGCAAAATAAAAAAAATAAAACAATTTTGTTTGAAATATAAATATCGAGAAAAAATTTCTCTTCATACAATTTATATAACTTGTGTAGAAAAAACAAAGTACACATAAAAAATACATATACAAAGTAGGTGAAACAAATTTAACACAAGTTATAAGTGAAACAAATTTAACAAAAGTTATAAGTGAAACAAATTTAACAATCCAGTATAATCCTTGCCAAGTTCTAATTAGTTATAAGTGAACATATACAAAGAGTTTTGTTTGAAACAGCAAGTACGTGGAACAAATTCAATATATGAAGCTAATCCTCGCCAAGATGCAGAGCATCATCCTCTTCATTGTCTCGATCTGCCCCTCCATCCATGCCACCATCAACTCCTCTACACTGATTATCTCCAGCATCCTACAAGAGAACCAAAATGTTAGTATTGATAAACAAAATATAATGAAATAAATTATATGCAATGCACCTAATCTAAGACAATCAAAGTAACATGGCTGAATGACACATAGACTAGCAATAAAGTGAAGGACATTAACAGAATTCAGAGGTTGTAAAAAAAAAATCATAGTGATGAAATCATGTTTATATGTATTCTAAGGTTGTCAAAAAAGTTTCATAGTGATTCAATCATGCATATATGTGTTCTAAGGCAGTCAAAAAAATTTCATAGTGATTCAATCATGCATATATGTGTTCTAAGGTTGTCAAAAAAACTTTATAGTGATTCAATCATGCATATATGTGTTCTAAGTCTGTCAAAAAAAGTTCATACTGATTCAATCATTTATATATTTGTTCTAAGGCTGATAAAAAAATTCATAGTGATTCAATCATGCAGATCTGTGTTCTAAGGTTGTCAAAAAAATGTCATAGTGAGTCAAGCATGCATATATGTTTTTTAAGGCTGTCAAATAAATTTCATAGTGATTCAATCATGCATATATGTGTTTTAAGGTTGTCAATAAAAGTTCATAGTGATTCAATCATGCATATGTGTGTTGTAAGGTTGTCAAAAAAATTACATAGTGATTCAATCATGCATATATGTGTTCTAAGGTTGTAAAAAAAATTTATAGTGATTCAATCATGCATATATGTGTTATAAGGATGTTATAAATTTTTTATAGTGATTCAATCATGCATATATGTGTTCAAAAGGTGTCAAAAAAATTTATAGTGATTTAATCATGCATATATGTGTTCTAAGGTTGTCAAAAAAATTTCATAGTCATTTAATTATGCATATATGTGCTCTAAGGGTGTCATAAATTTTTTATAGTGATTCAATCATGCATATATGTGTTCTAAGACTGTCATAAAAATTGTATAGTGATTCGATCATGCATATATGTGTTCTAAAGGTGTCAAAAAAATGTATAGTGATTCAATCATGCATATATGTGTTATAAGGTTGTCATAAAAATTGTATAGTGATTCAATCATGTATATATGAGTTCTAAAGGTGTCAAAAAAATTTATAGTGATTCAATCATGCATATATGTGGTCTAAGGTTGTCAAATAAGATTTATAGTAATTCAATCATACATATATGTGGTCTAAGGTTGTCAAAAAAAATTTATAGTGATTCAATCATGCATATATGTATTCAATCATGCATATACGTATTGAAATCTAATGACATGAAACTTTAGATATGTATTGAAATAAACATTATACATACCTGACAGACATTGAAGCTCATGTTGAAGGCAGACAAAGTTTCTCTGTCCCGAAAAAAGTTGCACAACTCATTATGGACAAGGTTGGGAATGATTTCATGTAAAAAGTCACGCATTATGTCCTGAAGAAGCTGGCGGACGCCATCTCAAGAAATAACATGGTCAATCAAACGTTGGGAGTTGATGCTGGTGGGAGAACTCTGAGAGCCCTGGATGGATGAGACAACAACATGTGTGATGTTCATATTACTCTCAAACTCGAACACATGACCTTTTTTGGGTTTACCAGTTGCAATCACCCATGCTGCAGGATCAAAAGGTGGATGCTGAGTGGAGTCATTGCCATATCGCTCTACCATCTGCTGCTCGTATGACTCCTAAAAAGTAATGATTACAATATGCATTAATAATGAAAAATTATAATATTTATGATAATGTAATTCATGGTAACTTGTATATTATAATGTTTATTAATACAATATATACATACCGTTGTCGCTCTCGCCTTATCTGATACAAACTCTTTCGTACTCTTACATTTATGTATTTCAACAAACACATCCTTGTAAGGCACAAAGTCTCCTTTTTTGGCTTCTTGTAATGTTAAATGACAAAAAAGTCAATTAAAAAGTATGCAGAAATACTTATAAATTTGATAATATATATATATATATTGATGAGTTACCATTTTCTTCGGGTGGCTCCCAAAAGTCCTAAAACTACCTGTGTGTAGATGGGCATCAGGCATCTTCGCTCGGTTTTGTGCAGCCTTTGCTGAGCAGTTTCAAAATTCATCGCTCGCCCACTTGTCGCATATTGCATCCCAATAATCTGACCTGATAGTAGAAGGGCCATGACCCTTCCACTACAGTAGATCATCTATCCCACCAGCTGCTTTTATTGTTGCAGTCTTCATATTGTGAAGCATATCAGCAAATCGACTCGCAACCACCTTCTGCCACTCTAGCCTCGCATTCTGCTCCTCCTTCGCAGTCGTAAAGCGATTTGAAGCCTATAAATAATTTTAGAAAGTTAGTACATATGACTATAATAAAAAATTAAATATAAAACACATTAGCTATGATAAACGATTAGATACCATGAATGAGGACCATAATCTTTCCAACACCTTCTTCGGGTACTCTTTCCATTGAGCGATCGATCCTAAAAGATACTGAACTAGTGACTTTTTAATTTTTTGAATCACTTCTTGTGGCTCGAAACTCGCGTTGCATATGAATTGGTACACATTAACAATCAACTATTGATATACACTATTTATAAGATAAGTATTGGACAAGTGACAATAAAATACTTACAGTTGACTATCGATATACACTATTTCAATGAATCATCGTGTGTCAAACAGAGAAGACCCAACATTCGTATGACTCTTGGACTGTTGTATAAAAATAAGAAAATCCATGTACATATTCTATCTACATGTTAAGTAAATAACTTCAACCATTATGGAACTATACATACCAATCGGCGTTGTCTCGTGATGTATATGAGTAGCTGGTGTAGGTGGGTCATGTGCAAAAGAAACATTATCTATAGAACAATGAGTTAGAAATTTACATAATGCATATTTAAACTAATCAAGTATATAATTATTTAAATGATATACCTATCAAAGCATTACATGAAGACAAAGGCTAAGACTGGCTATCACTAAGCTGAGATCTTATGATTAACAAGTAACAATTTTTATATCAACATATAAGCAAAAATATAATAAATGCCTATATTTAAATATAACACAAAGACATATACCTAATGTTGTCCCACGACCTCCACTTGGTCCTCATCCACTAGGTGCTCGACCACTATGACCTCCACGAACCATATTCTAACAAATAAAAATGTTATTTGGATCAGTTACATAACTCTTGATCTTAGCATGGATATGACATATGCATAAAACGTAAAGATTTAAAGGTCCCACATGAATCAATTTTATAACTATGCATAAACTGTGCATGTACATGCTAAGTATGCTTGGAATATAACATGATATGCAAGATATAATGTTAAAATAGATGGTGCATATGAGAAAGTGATGTGGTATGTATTACAAGATGTATTTCTTTAGCTCGAGTATGCTTCATCATCACTTGTTTGACTTTTATATTCTTCTTCTTTCTTCTCCTCTTCTTCACCCTCTTTGTCTTCTTCTTCATTGGGCGACCATTCACTTGGTATATCATTTGGATCACATTCTTTCATACGTGTGCCATCGAATAATGGAGATGTAATATGCATACCATGTGTGATATCGTGACCATAAGTAAAGTCATATATATCATCTGATTGATAGTAATCACCCTCTTCAACAATCTTGTCTTCCTATAACTAATCATACTCGAGGTATAGTTTAGACTTCACCTTACAAACCGCCCACCATTCATTTTTATCTGACCTTCTTGTATTCGGATATGAAGTATAGTAAACTTGTTGAGCTTGTGATGCTAATATGAATGGTTCATATGTTTCAAACCTTGATTTATGATTCACCTTCACAATGCTTGAGGCTTTGTCGACTCTTATTGTTGTGGGATTAAACCAATGACACTTGAATAAAGTTACCGTGTCATTTATGCCTAAGTAAGTCAACTCCATTATTTCTGTAATAACACCATAGTAGTCAAATTCATTTTCATCATAATTGCTACTCTTGACACATACTCCACTATTCATCATTGACTTGTTTACACCATAGTCTTTTGTATGGAATCAATAACCATTTACGATGTACTCATTGTAACATTTCACAACTTTGGTTTGTTCATTTTGTAAATCACATATTCCTTGGTCATTAACATCACCATGGCAGACCTACAAGCATAAACAATGTCTGTAATCATGATCAATTAAGTAACATATTGTTCTTTACACAGAAAGAATGCATGTCATCGTCCTTACCAACTCTTAAAACCATGACCAAACTTATTTTCACGTTCTTTCTATACTTTTGAATCAGTGAGATATGGAAATTCTCTTTGCAACTCTAGATCATATTGTCTGTACTTAACAAATAATTATATTACTGAACCATGTACGTAGAGAACTTAGTATAATATATTATGTACACTTACTCGTTGTAGGGATCGATTTCTGAGCAATTAAAAAAGATATAGATTTGTGTTGTGTCTTGCTCTCGATCTTGCAAGAGTCTTGACCGGCAACTGCCAAAGGCATTCCCAAGTGGTTTAAATATCAATAGTTTATCAGACACAATAACTTGTTCTCCATCGTCATTACGAGGTGGGCAAATGTAACGTGTTGGAATGTGAGGCTCAAAGTACATAAATAAGAAATTTGAAATCTCTTCTAAAGTGTACGCCTCACAAATTGAAGCCTCCACTCTTGCTTTATTCGAACAATTTTTTTGAGGTCAAATATGCATCTGTCAAAAATATACATCTTGTAATATAATAAATTCTCAATAGCATTAGAGAGAAAAATATAAATAAAAATATACCTTTCAAATGAGTACATCCACCCATATTGCATAGGACCACCAACCCTAAGTTCATATGGCAAGTGTATGATCACATGTTTCATAACGTCAAATTTTTTTGACAAAAATATATTCTCTAGCTGACAAATAGTAGTGATGACAAAATTCTCAAAATTCTTTACCTCAGTTACTACAACTAACAATGCATACAATGTTCTAAAAAATCAACTCAACTCGGATAATACCCCCTATATAGGTTTGTCTAACATATCATGGAATGCTAGGGGAATCAACCGTTGCATGATGACATGACAATCATGTCTCTTCAACCCATATAATTGTCCCTCACCTGTCTTCACAGCCTGAGCAATGTTAGAGACGTATCCATCTGTAAATCTCAACTGTCTCAACCATTGACAAACCTGCTTTACTTGATTTGGTCCAAACACGTACTTTGCTTTTAGTTTTAACACTTTGCTATTGTACTCTAGGAGTTTCAATTTTGATCTTTTATATATTACTTTTAAATTCATATGAGCCTTCAGATTATCCTTCATTTTTCCTTTGACATTCATTACCGTATTGAACACATTTTTCTCTATATGCATCACATCCAAATTATGTCGTATCAATAAGGTCGACCAATATGGTAGTTTCTAAAATATAGATTTCTTTGTCCAATTGTGATCCTTCCCAAATCTAAGGAAAGACGTCACACTACGGGCATCTGTCAATTCATATAAAAAGTATCACAATCGTCTTAAAATATCTATGTCAGACAACCGTGTCGGTGAACCATGTATTTCAGTTGTGACTGCTCAGAACGCATTTCTTTGTCGTCGAAACATATGTTCGCTGGATAGAAATTGATGGTGACAATCAAACCACCACGACTTCCTTTCACACATCAATCTAAAAGATTTTATATCCTTTATGCAGTACAAACATGCCAACCTTCCATGTGTGCTCCACCAGATAACATACTATATGCAGAAAATGCACTAATTTTTTATAAAACAACAACCTTCATATTGAAGTTTTTTTTTGTGGGCATCGTACGTGAGAACACTGTCATCACATAGTATTTTCAGTTTATCAATCAATGACCTTAAATAAATATCAAGATTTTGGCCCAAAGACGTCGGACCAGAGATCAATAGAGACAAGAAAAGATTTTGACACTTTATACACAAGTTTGGAGGAAGGTTGTATCGGGTGATAAATATTGGCCAACACGAGTATGGGGTTGATCTACCCCCAAATGGATTAAATCCATCTGTACATAAACTGAGGCTAACATTTCTCACTTTTATTGTGAAGGTCTGATCAATACGATCAAAGTGCTTCCAAGCTTCCGCGTTAACAAGATGCGTGATCTTGTCTTCATCATGTCGAACTTTATTTACATGTCATCTTATGTGTTTAGCTGACCTCGAAGACATATACAGTTGTTGCAATCTAGGGGTGAGAGGGAAGTAACAAAGTTACTTGTATGATACTTCTTTTGACCTCGTGCTAGCATTGCCCCTTGTGTTTGGCTTGAACTGAGGATGCTCACATGACGGATATGATCTGCTGTTTTTTGATCTTTGAAATACAACATGCAGTGATTTGGACAAGCATCTATCTTTTGATACCCTATACAAAAAGCGTTGATCATAACCTTCACACGGTAGAAATTTTATGATAATTTATTATCTTTGGGCAACATACTCTTCACAATAGAGCACTGACGGTCAAAACATGATTGACTCAAATTATACTCTGACTTCAAATTCAGTAGTTGAAGAACTGCAGACAAGATAGTGTGACTCTTGCAACCATTCTACAGTGGCTTATCAACATCTATAAGTAAGTCATAAAATCTACTAGCTGCATCGTTTGTTGCTTCTTCATCTACCCTAGTTAGTATATCACTAGGACCTATAGCAGAACCCAGTTCTTGTCCTGCAACATCAAATATCAAATCCACATATGGATCATTGTGCATCACATCCACCTGTGCGTTAAAATTATTCCAAAATTCTTCACCATGAAGCATCCAATTCTGATAACCACTGATAAAATCCTTCATGTATAGGTGATGTCTAATGCCATGAGGTTCTACAAATCGATTATTCTTACACATCATGCAGGGGTACCTGATTCGATAGGTGGGATCCACTTTACTGACATTTGCCATTGCAAATTCAATAAAACTGTCAACACCATCCATATATTCAAGCGACACCTCATTATCAACTATCCTACGATACATTCTTTCACGGTTTGATCTCATTTGTCCTATGATGTTACAAATATTATCTTAACTAGTTAAAAGAGAATCATAATAATGCTATGATGAAGAAAATATCTAATTTATCATGCATTGATGATGAATGTAATGATTTGATATATATATATATATATGATGTCATTCACCTCTAAGAAAATTATTGTCAAACAAAAGTAGTTTTTCATATATTCAGATGAAATTACAAAATAGGTTCCATTTTTCCAAGTTAATGGGAATGAAATGACTGATTTCTCCTTGTTGGTTTGCTATAATTTGCATATTGTAGGTCATAAAGTCTTCATTTTGCTTGTTGTTGTTGTGCTAAGTTGGTTAACACTTTGTTGTGGTTTACAAATCTGTTATAAATTCTTGTTTGGTGATTGTTAGTGAGCAATTTTTTTGTTTAAGTTAATGTGTAAATTTTATTCCCCTCTCTATCACAAACATGCTTAACATAAAATGCAATTCCATGAACTATTATGCATGCATTGATAATTCAATATTTTCGTGTGTAAAACCATCACATCATATTTATACACATCAGAAGGATATTTAGAAAGATGAAATCACATTAACAAACACGATATATTCATTTTAAGCATGTTTTCATGGTACAATTTCACATGTAATGCATAATCAAATCGAAATTAACTTCATGCAAGCATGGATAGTCATGTCAAACATTGCAATACGTTCAATCATTCATATCACAATAATGTCAAACATGTACTTGCAACAAATACACTCCAATATCCCGCTAACTACAACCCTGACTGGCATGGTCTCCGAACTACAAAAATAAGAGTGTTTTTATTCCCATACATTCAAATCATACTCAGCATGATCTCCAAACTCCAACAAAATAGTCCTAGATATCAACAACTAAGTGAGTGTGTAAGCAGAAAAGTGTTGCATCCAAGAAAGTAAATAGCATGTGATGCATTTGCATCACTTACTCACCACAGGTATTTACCCGATTTGCATGCTTTTGCATTTCCATTTTCTTATTTCTTTTTGCATGACATTTTAAGTCGCATGCGATGCTTAGCATTAAGCATCATGCATTTTGCTCTGCTACGCACCTGTAATGCACATTACTCTTGTCGACGAAAGACAAAGACATAGGGAAAAGCAGGAGAAAACAGGTTGTCGGCCAAAGATAAAGACACAGCAGGGGGCTTTGCCCCGCCCTGCCTAACGAAAGGGAAACACAACAGAGGTAGAGCCCCCTCTCCCTGTCGGCAGAAGAACCACTCAGGTAGGGGCTTCACCCTCCCTGCTCGACGAGAAAAGACAACAGCAGGGAGGCAGAGCCCCTGCCGACCGAAGAAACAAAGTGGACAGAGGGCGGAGAGGCTCCGCCCCCTGCCGACTGAAAGAACCAAGGATAGGTGGCTTCCCCCCTACTGATCGAATGAAAACAAAGATGGGGGCTTAATCCCCCATCGAGAAGCAACAACGGCAGGGGGCGGAGTCCCCTTGCCAGCCAAAAGAGAACAAAGGCAGGGGGCTGAACCCCTTGCTGACCGAACAAAAACAAAGGCAGGGGTAGAGCCCCCTGTCGGTCGAGCAAACACAAAGGCAAGGGGACAAATCCCCCTATCGCTGTTGCTTAAACAAGGGCAGGGGCAGAGCCCCTTGCCAGAAAGGACCAGCAACAAGGGGCGACCCCCCCTGTCGATAGGTTGGAAAGAGGGACAGGGGGGAGGCACGAGCTGGGTACATGAGGCAGTGAATAGGCGAGCTCGCCGGCGTAGTCGCTGGTGGACTTTGGCCGAGTTGCTGGAGCGGGAGTAACAGGCGGCGGGTCATCGACGGAGTCGCTGAGGGAACAAGGGGAGATGGCAGCGAACAAAGAGGGGGTGGCCGACGGTCGATGGTCATCGGTGGCAACAAAGAAGAAGGAGCCGGTGGTGGTGTTTGAAGGGTAGCCGACATCTTCGATTGCAGGCGTATGCTCAAAGGATAAGAAGAGACCGATGGGGATTAAGCGAGGAAGGAAAAAGGGAGGTGGATCATCGGAAGAGGGGAGTGAGAGATAGCAAGGAGAGAATTTTGTGTCTTAGATGGGCCGTTTTACATCGAAAAGTAGCGACAACTTAGCGATAGATAAATTCTATCTCAAATTTCATCGTTAATTAGCGACAAAAATTTTTTGTCGCTCATCTGTCGTGAAGTTGCGATGGAGTTTGAGACAGATTTTTTCCGTCGCAAATTCGTCGTTAATTAGCGATGAATTTTGAGACAGATTTTTTTCGTCGCTACTTCCGTAACTAATTTTAATTTTAGAAACGATTAGCTTTCTCTGGCTAATCTGTCGCAAATTTGTGATGAATTATTTCTGTCATAAATTTCCATCGCTAATTAACGTTTTTCTTATAGTGTCAATATGACTTATTTCAAATTGCTTTTTATAAACCGTCTCATATCCAGATAACTGCTAAGCAAGCTATGCTTTAATTTTATCATTTGGCCTAAAAAATGCAAAATGTTATTTGAGACAATGTTTGCATATAACCCAAATATGGCCAAATAGAAAAGGGAGGGTGGTGTATGTTCCCCTCGGATGATTCACTGAATCCCACGTCTGTGTTCGGGGCTTTGAATGAGCACCACGTATACAAGCATATGGGGCTCGTATTCCCGTGTATGTTGACATAACTTTGCATCAGACTCTAGTGTTGTTGCAAAGACTTAAGTACCCTTTCTTGCTATTCTTCTCATAAAGTGATGGTTTGAGAAAATGACAAAAATGCCCTTCATTCAAAAAAGAAAAAACAAACAGTTCAAAAAAAGGACAAGCATGTCCTCCATCCAGAAAGTCAAGGATGATGTTGACTCTTCAAAGTCTTCTTCTTTTTTCTCCGTTCAAAAAAAGGACAAACATGTCCTCCATCCAGAAAGTCGAGGATGATGTTGACTCTTCAAAGTCTTCTTCTTCTTTCTTCGTGAAATCAAGGGAGGCAAAGAGTTCTCCCTAGAGAAGGCCATGAACATCAACCCTTTCACTCTCTCTCCCTTCTCTCTCTACTTCTATGCACATCCAACAAACGATCCTACATTGCTCCATCAAACACCGACTGACCTGCACACTGACTGTAGCATTTTTCAACTTGAAGAGTTGTGGAGTCTGATTCAGAGTTTTTGCCCTTACAGGAGAAGGGTTTGGGGGCTCCTCCCAGTGTGGGTAGCATCGTTCAACTTGATTCGTTGTGGAGTCTGATTTAGAGTTTTTGCCCTTACAGGAGGGGGGTCCAGGGGCTCCCGCTCGGTGCGGATCCTGGGCTTTCCAACAACGATTTGTAGTATTATCGGGCTTTCCTACAGCGATTTGTAGTATTTTTGTGTCTCCAACGAGCCCTACAACAATTTATAGTGTTATCCGGCTTTTCAACAACGATTTGTAGTGTCTTTCGCAAATCACTATAGCGATTTATAGTGTTTTTGGATCTCACTATAGCGATTTGTAGTATGTTTGGATCTCACTATAGCGATTTGTAGTGTCTTCCGCAAATCGCTATAGCGATTTATAGTGTTTTTGAATCTCACTATAGCGATTTGTAGTGTCTTCCGCAAATCGCTATAGCGATTTATAGTATTTTTAAATCTCACTATAGCGATTTATAGTGTCTTTCGCAAATCGCTATAGCGATTTATAGTGTTATTCAGTAAGCAAATCGCTACCCGAATTAGGACCAACTTGTCAGGGCCATATCTCCTTAACCGGAGGTCATATTCCAAATCCGTAAAAAATGGTGTCTTTGTTATTGAGTCTAGTTTATTCCTGTAAATTTTAAGCAATTTCTATTGTCATTTCATTCTCCATTTTAACTAAAAACCAGACCCTTATTATTTTGTGTTATTTGAGTTGCACAACACCATTCTCGCTTGACATCCACATCTTGATTCTGACATGTTCCATGTTGGATTTTCCATTGATCTCTTCCAACCTTTCTTAGAACAAACATATGTCTTTCTTACCACGACACCCTGTGCATTTTTTGACCACGACACCTGGGACCCGTGCCGGGGGGAGCCCCCGGACCCCCCTCCTGTAAGGGCAAAAACTCTAAATCAGGCTCCACAATGAATCAAGTTGAACGATGCTACCCACGTTGGGAGGAGCCCCCAAACCCTTCTTTTGTAAGGGCAAAAACTCTGAATCAGGCTCCACAATGAATCAAGTTGAACGATGCTATCCACGTTAGGAGGAGCTCCGAAACCCTCCTCCTATAAGGGTAAAAACTCTGAATCAGACTCCACAACTCATCAAGTTGAATGATGTTACCCAGGCTGGGTGGAGCCCTCAGACCCCCCTTCTGTAAGGGTAAAAACTCTGAATCAGACTCCACAACTCTTCAAGTTAAATGATGCTACCCACGCTGGGAGGAGCCCTCAGACACCCCTTTTCTGTAAGGGTAAAAACTTTGAATCAGACTCCACAACTCTTCAAGTTGATTGATGCTACCCACGTTGGGAGGAGCCCCCAGACCCCTCTCCTGTAAGGGTAAAAACTCTGAATCAGGATCTATAACTCATTTAGTTGAATGATGCTACCCACGCTGGGATGAACCCCCAAACCCTCCTCTTGTAAGGGTAAAAACTCTGAATCAGGCTCCACAACAGTCAATGTGCAGGTCAGCCGGTGCTTGATGGAGCAATGTAAGATCTTCTGTTGGATGTGCATAGAAGCAGAAATAGAAGGGAGAGAGAGAGTGAGAGGGTTGATGTTCATGGCCTCCTCCAGGGGAGATTTCTTTCTCAGATAATCCTGCAGTGCAAAGACTGGGTCTTAAATAATCATCTTCGGGGCACTTAAGTCTTTACAACCACTCCTTTTCAAGAATCGTCATTTTTTTTGGCACCAATGGAGGAGAGGGTACTTAAGTCTTTGCAATCGCATCAAACTCCAATGCTAATTAATGCTGACAAACATGGGGATACGAGACGCACATGCTTACATATGTGGTGCTCTTTGGGACCCTCGAACATGAGATGTAGCTAACTGCCCTGTTCGGGGGGGGGGGACATATAACCTGCTTCGAATAGAAAAGGAAGCAAGGAGGGTAGCCCCAAGGGGGGTTGACGTAGTGGGGGTGGGGCCTTGGCTGTTAGATCGGGGCCATCACCTTTTTGTACAACCCAATGCCCAACATAGGCCCCGAGGGCAGAGGTCCTTGCCTCATAGTATTGCGCAGCGGGCATGACAACGGTAGATATGGAAGGCTGAGCTAGCGTGACCAAGTCTCGGTGCCAGGTGAGGTTTCTTCGGGTTATAAAAAAAAAACCAGAGGGTAATTAGCTTCCCTCTGGCCTTCTGCATTTTGGCTAGGCAATTATGGGCTCACAAATGTAGGACATGGCTTTATTGGATAAGAAGATAAATGCCAAATTAACTAATTTGCTCAGAGCCTTTTGATCCCTAAAGGCATGTTTGATGGCTCGTCCTGTGCGTTGCACGAGACAAAAAAGACGTTCAGAACAAATTTTTTAACATGCACCCGCCGCGTTCAATATAGTGTGTAATTGTTGAACAACACCCCCCCCCCAAAAAAAAGTCAACAGAAACGGAGGGGGACGAAAAAAAATTTGTGCATCGACGGGCGCGCCAAAATGAACAGGAACAATACTCTCCTCCATAGAGCTCAAACTCATTAAAGACTGGGAATCGACGGGCGCCCTTCTTTCGTTTGCAATCACTCTCAGTGGGAGGATGGTCAATGTGCTCTTTGTCACTGGCGTGGAGGATTCCAGCGACTCAGCGGTTGGGTGCATACAAGAGGCGATCAGGGCGGTCATGGAGTGCACCGGTGGAGAGAGTTTTGCAGAAAAACAGTGGAGGATGGATAGGAGGAGTTGAAGATGTGGGATTGTTGGTTCTCTCTTGTCATTGTTTTGAAGACAAATGTGTAGATTTGGGTGTTTCATTCATTTTTTTGGGGTAATGATCAGGACATCAAGTGGTTTTGGTTTTGGGGATGTTTTCATGAAATCTTAATATTGGGAATGGGTTTGCATGCCAAATCGAGACACTCAGTGTATTTTCTGCATTTTTCCTATTATTCTTAATGCATTTTTCTGCATTTTTTCTGAATGAGAGCATTTTCTGCAGTTTAATCGAGTTTAATCTCGACACTCAATGCATTTTTCTGCATTTCAAGGAAACTTGTTCAATGGTGATGAATACATGATTAAGCACAACAGAAAATTTTTATTTTTATCTTTTCAAAATTTTAACTCTTTAACAATGTAGGACTTGCATAAAAAAGCATAATCCCTCTTTTCAGTTGGCTCCTTCATGTCATTATTTATAATAGGAGGTTAACGTTGGGATGCTTAGAAGCTGTTAAGAATAGTTAATAAGAGAGTATATATATATATATATATATATATATATATATATATATATATATATATATATATATATATATATATATATATATATATATATATATATATATATATATATATATATATATATATATAGTTTTTCTGTGTATATATGTTGTATAACCTATAGACTCTATATTTCCGGTTATATGTAATATTTTTGTTTCATATTTTTGGTTTATATATACTCTATATATTTTCTGTTAATATACGTTGAAGTTTTTTATTAATATATTATACATGTATTTTTGTTTATGTATATTGTGTGTGTATTCTGTAAAAGCATGTTTCCAAATTTTGTTAATATATGCTGAAATTTTTTGTTAACATGTTCTGAATTATATATACATGTATTATACATATATAAATAATCATGTTTCCATGATTTTTTCTCTTAATGTTGTTAAATCTCAATGCTTGCCTCCTTTGTGTAGATCCAGTGTTTATCTTTGCCAGCATTTGCCCAGTTAGAGTTATTGATGCTTTTGCTGTATCATAGGGTTGTGGGTATCATAGATCCGATGTTTTTTTGTAAACAAATTATAAACCATATGCAAATGCAGGTTTCCTGGTGGTGCAAGCTACCATTTGTTAGCTAGTTAAAAAAAAAATCAATAAACAAACAAACATGCAAATTTCCTTCTAGAAGGTTCATGTGCTGCACAGAATTCCAACTTGCAATCATCCTCATTGAAAAGTGTTATTCCAACCTTGTGAAAAATGGATTTCAGAAAAGAGATTTCAAGCCTAGAGGCACGTTCTTAAGATCGCTATCTTTAGAACTTTAATCGCCCCACTCCGAAAATTCTGAAGATGCGAAAAAGGGTTTTGTTACGACTGAGTTCCCAGGATACAACTAGGCTTGAACCTCAAGAGAGCCACTGTTTCGCAAGAACATATGACCTCTCCCACACATGAACTCTGCAAGCCAAACCGAGAAGAAAGAAATGAGAAAACTAGAGAGTCAGAAATTCCGATCATTCAAATGATGGAAAAGGAAGAGATTTATAGACTTGTGAGAAAGGCCAAATCGTTTTGAGATAAATGCGATTAATGGTCATAATCTAGACAGTTTGAAAATAGGACGAAAAGGTCCTTGAACGGTCACCCATCTTTGACTGTCAATCAAAGGCCTTCAAAACCGTCCAACAGTCACAATGCAACATAAACTCAATATAAATGCTATTAAAACCTTTCAAACGGCCAAGTATCTCAAAACCAAAAATCTAAAACGGACATTTGCACCTCGCACCGCTGCGAGCATGTAAAGTGCAAAGTGCGCCATCAAAACGTCACATTGCGCCTCTTGCACCCTTGCGCGCGCACGCGTGCGCGCATGCGCGAACGGCACATCCATTGCTGCACGATGCGCATCAAGGTCCGCAATCCACCTAAAGACTCAAGGCTTACCAAAGTAAAGAATATATAACAAACTCTCTATTTAAACCTCTTGAAAAACTTTTTTCTCTTAGATATGGGACTAAACATTTTTCAAAACACTTTTGGTAGTAAACAAAGTCATCAAGATTTAATATTTTAAAACTTTACTAACAAAAAGTGTAAGGTGACAGAATGACGCAGACTTTTAAAGCAGGACTTGGTTATTTTTTTTCTAGTGTTTCATTGTGGTGTCATAGTAAAAAAGCTGGTAGGATACCAAAAAAAACTGTAATGGAATGCTTGCTTTTTTTCTCCAGATGGTATGGTAGTATTGACTTTCTTTTAAATTTATTTGTTCACAAATAAGTTACATATATCTTCATTTACAAATTCGCTGGTGCTTGTGAATTATATTGTTTGCATTAAATCTGTTGGCATCAATATCACAAGAAACTTTATTGATATATATTTATCAATCTGATTGATATGTAAGAAATTCTACTTTTGCAATGTTCATGAACTTTGCAAATTCTCCATGAAGGTCATGTTAAGTACAATGTAAATCAGAGATTTTTCAGAGTATATGTTTTATATCTTTTGAACTGTTATTCGAATGTGGCTTGGGTAAAAATATACATACTCGAGGCAAAATCCAATTAGAGATCCATATTCGGGGCAAAAATCCAATTTGAGATTCATATTCGGGGCAAAAATCCAATTTGAGATCCATATTCAAAGCAAAATTACATATTCGGGGCAAATATCCAATTCAAGATCCATATTCGAGGCAAAAATTCATATTTGAGCAAAAAATTTAATTTGAGATCCATATTCGGGGCAAATATCCAATTTGAGATCCTTATTTTGAGCAAAAATCCATATTAAAGGTAAAAATATCATTCAAGGTCCATATTCAGGACAAAAATCCATATTTGAAGCAAAAATTGAATTTCAAATCCATATTCATGGCAAAAAAACATGATTTTAGATATAATTTCATAATTGGATCCATATCCGGGCAAAAAACCATAATAAGCTTGTTAAAACATGTAAAATGGTGGATGAATCGGGTCATACGATCTAAAACAAAGTAATTAGACCCATTATCCATGATTGTCCAAGTTGTCCGCATATCGTCATCAAACAATAAACAGTTGGAACATAGCATTTGAGTTCGGTCCATACAAATGTTGGACTTGGAACAGTTGTTACGGAACGAACAATGTTCCATTCTTTTTATTCATTTTGTCCAACCCTGGACAAGCATACCCTAAATTGGCGGAATGAACCTGGGAAGAATACAACAAAATTGGAAAGACATACATATCTCAGTGTGGAATAAACTTGGGAAGAACACAACAAAACTGGAAATCAGAAAATCATTATATCTCAGTGCCCCATTCCTTTTGTTACCTGAATAATTGTCTTTCAAGTTCCAAACATGACAATTGTTTAGCTTCAAACCCTTTTGAATAGGGATGTAAACTGTTTGGATTTGGATTGGATGTTGCTAATACCATATTTGACTAATCGGATGTTGGCTAAACGAATTCATATTTGGATGGTGGCAAGCTTATACCATATCTGCTTTTTCACATGTAAACAGATTCAGATATCTCTCAAATGGAATCAAATTCAGTTGGATATCGCCATTGGATAAAATTCAGTTAATTGACATCCCTACTTTTGAAACAACACCCTGCCTTATCCTTTAGGTCTTTCTTACCTAGAAAAGTTTTCTAGAGTATTTAAGTGTTTTTATTATTATTGGACAACTATTTATGAAAAATTAAAGATTTTAGTTAATATGTCTCTTGATATGAAGAATAATACCTTGTGGACACACTGTCCTGGGCCGATCTTTTGGAATAGGATATGTGTAGTGCGAAGCTCTACAGAGTGGAAAATGCATCGAGTGTAGGAACACGCAGTATGTGTTTGCTTGATCGGTGACGTGTGATGGTAGCATGGCATACGATAGACATCGATATCGTTGTTAGTGCATCGTTGTGTAGTGGCATAAATGTGGAGCATTGTTCGGCTAAGCAGTGCTAGCAGATCAAAAGATGTTGCCTTTAGAGATTTGGTTAAGGACCTCTCAGCTTGCGAGATTGTTTCAGGCGTAGCGATTGGACACACAGAGGTGTGTATGGGTTAAGGCTAATTCTCACAAGAATCACCTTAGGTGATTCCAATCGAGTATGGTGACTCAGGGCTAGGTGAGTGAATGCCTAGGCACCGACGAATGAGTCTGGGTGGTGCTCTTTGCTATGGTGTTCAATCATCAACTGGTCTTCGGACTAGGGGCGACAAGGTCTTGTTTCTTCAGTGGCGAGGTTTTGGTATGTGTGCACATGGAGCTGCAATACGCTTCATGGCATGCAAGGCTAAGGCAAAGTTTGTGCCTCTTTCAGAAGTGATAGCTGGTATGAGACAATTATGCACTAAGCGACATGGACTACATGGAATGCGCATTTGAAAATGCGCTTGATCAACTTTCGTTAGGTAGCTGCGCATTGGGTGGTGCGTAGGGCGAATGAAAATAATTCAACACATGGAAATATATTGGTACGTGGCCTTTGGCCGTTAGGCTGGCCAGCTTGTCGCGTTGCGGGTTTGTGAAACGTTGAATTCGGCTAGATGGATTTGCATATTTGTGTATGGGAGACTCAATCAAACTTCTAAATTTTCTCCTAATATTGTGGGTTAGCGGAGTGCCCACGTTGAACAGAAGGCTTATTGTTTTGGTCCCTTGAGTTGGCAGATCTTCAATGGATTGCGTGTGTAGAAAAAGTCATTATTCGTGGCTCGTTGGTTCTTGCGGGAACATTTTGCTGACTCTGAGAGAGAGTGTAGCGTGCTGACTTCGGGAGGGGAGTGCAACATTGGGGCAAAGTGCTCTTGTGATGACGAGTGCCCAGGAAGACACTTTGAAGGACCGCATTGGGGTGATACGTAAGCAGACATCCCCCACTTGAGGACTAATTTGGATCATTGAAAATCACAAGTTGGTGCTTAAGGGAGTTGATATCCCTACGACATGCAGTGGTGGTCGCCTTTCTCTGTGAGGACCATGAATGGCTTGAACTTGCCCTTGCTGGGGTTGGAAGGCATCCTAGCCATGTGCATGAAGACGATAAGTTTGTCGTGCGGGCGAGGGTGACCTGTTTGTGTTTGAGACTGCACTGGGGTCTCACGGGCAGAGAATGCTCGATGTTTATAAAGCAGAAGACCACTGTCTAAGTGATCAGAGATACGTTAAAGGTATGAGAGTTGACGTGTTAAAGGTTGCGGCGATGGTGGATGCAAACCAGAACAAGTTGAGCAGACTGAAGAAAAAAAGTAAACCAAAGTTAAGTACAAAGGGAAACTAACATATCAACAAATATTGTGTTCTTACCTGCACCATCATTCTCGAGGATGACAATGGTTTTGGGTGGAGAATAATGTTCCAGGCCGATCTTTCAGAATAGGATATGTGTAGTGTGGAGCTCTACTAAGTGGAAAATGCATCGTGTAGAAATGCACGATATGCGTTCGCTTGATCGATGACGTGCAGTGGTAGCACGACATGCGATAGGCATCAGTATCGTTGTTAGTGCATCACTGTATGGCGGTACAGACATTGTGCATTGTTCGGTTAAGCAGTGTCAACGGATCATAGGATGTTGCCTTTAGGGATTTGGTTAAGGACCTCTCAGCTTGCAAGATTGTCCCACGCGTAGCGATTGGATGTACAAGGGTACGTGTGAGTTAGGGATAATTCCCTCAGAAATCACCTTAGGTGATTTAAATCGAGTATGGTGACTCAGGGCTAGGCGAGTGAATGCCTAAGCACCAACGAATGAGTCTGGGTGGTGCTCTTCGCTATGGTGTTCAATCATCAACTAGTCTTCAGACTGGGGGCCGCAAGGTCTTGTTTCTTCAGTGGTGAGGTTTTGCTATGTATGCGCATGGAGCTGCAATATGCTTCATGGCACGCAAGGCTAACACAAAGTTTGTGTCTCTTTCGAAAGTGATAGCTGGTATGAGACGGTTATGTACTAAGCGACATAGACTATATTAAATGTGCATTTGGAAATGCGCTTGATTAGCGAGGCAACTGCGCAAGGGGTGGTGCGTAGGGCCTATGAAAATGATTCAGCACATGAAAACATGTTAATATGCGGCCTTTGGCCATTAGGTTGGCCAGCTTTGGCGCGTTGTGAGTTTGCGAAGTATTCTATGCCCATGACAGAGTGATAGAAATGCTTGCGATGGTAAGAAATGATCATCGCGCTGCACTGGTTTATTAAAAAAATGTAAGCCCGCAGCACACACAATCAAGTGTCTAAACTCCTTTCATTTCTTACATTGCAGTAAGGGATGAAAATATGTAAGATGGCCCAAAGCATACTTTGTAAGGATAGGATGGTCTTATTATTGATGTGAGCTTGCCATACTAGTCATAATCCAAACAAAAGACCAATTTGAATGCATCTGATTCTTTTTTTTTTTTGTTCTATGGTGCATATACATATGTACAAATGGTTTGGATATGATTTGACGGGGTTGGATATGAAACTGGCTATGAATTGAGCTAAATGCACCCAACCTATAACTGAACTCAATCTCGTCTTTGGTGATCTATGTAGATGTGGATGTGTATTGACACCAAATGGACTCAATATTAATCAGTTTTCATCCCTAATTGGAATAAGTGTTTCTAGTATCCAAGAACATGTTTTCTCTTCAATCTTATTTGGAACCAGAATCTACCAGGCGATCAACTTAGTTTGGTTGTGCATATTGATCTGGATTCATGGCAGCCCTTGGAGTCTTATGCTGACAGGACAATGACTGTAACTACGGCATGAACTCTAATCCTGTGGTGGTTTCTCTGATAAGCAGTGCAAATGCATCTGCTATTGTTGGACGGAAAGGGCGTTGACAATGTGCCTCTCTCTCTCTCTCTCTCTCTCTCTTATATATATATATATATATATATATATATCGTCGGATGAGCGTGTGATCAACGACACATCCTGATTTTGAGCAAAATGAGCCTTTAGCGGCAGTCGTGACCTTGGTAAAGACTTTTTGAGCAGAGGTGTGGTGCATGTCCACTCTTTCTATGCTCGGGCTTATCCAATGATAGGGGAACTGTAGGAAGGTCCAAAATCTATAACCAATGATGATGAAACGACTTTCCTTCTCTAAATATTGAACCTTATATATTTATTCTTTGTAATTTATTTAGTAAAAAATATTCTTTACATGAAGACTTTACGACATCTGGACATGTTTTTTGAAACATGAAAAATCCATGACTCACAAAGCGTTTAAAACTTTAGTATTATGGGTGGTTGATTTTTAGCACTTTAAAAAACTTATCTAAATATAAAAATTCATAAACTAATACATGATGCTTACTAAATAACCGATAAAAATTCAATATGTAAAGTCTGATCCATGAAAAACTTGACCAATAGAGAAGGAACACCGTCATCCTCATCAAGTCTAGATTTTAGACCTTCCTTAGGTTGGACAGGTCCCCTTCCTTTTAGGCCTCCCCCGTTTGGTCGGTGGTAGATGAAGATGCAGAATCCCAAAATTTGTGGTTTTAGCAAATTCACATGGTTGTTTGGGTAAGTGGAGCAGTGTTTACCACTTCCACTTATGCAGTTGTTTGGAATACAGTCGAAAAGCTGAAATTAATAGTGAAAGAGCATTGGGAAGGTCGTCGGAGAGTAGGCACCGGTGTGGAATTGGTGTAGTATTTGGCAACTACCACCTCACCTAAGTGGAAAGTGAAATGTGGAACTGGAGGTGTCAAATACCACCTCAGTTGCATCATTTTCCTACGACAGCATCCATCCCAAACGACTTTTACACAGGGTATTTTCCACTTTCCACTCCAATTACCTCCAACGCCTAGATTCCAAACAGGGCCTTATATATATAATCTCACATATATGTGACCTTTATTTGACCAACTTGACCCTACTTCATGGTCCATTTATTAGGAAATGCATTTTGGGTCTCGTGGTTTTGATGTAAAATTATGACTAAAAAAAAAGGAGAAAGATAAGGATTTTTACTTTTTTATGGACAATTTTTCAACTTCCAAAGTGGTTGAATTGAAAACAATCAAGCCCAATTAAGTTCATTTAAATAAAAAAATTGGATGCATCGAACACCGTTGGATTTCGTAGCCCTTAGAAAATATGCTTGTACAACACCAATGGGAAATCTAAAACATGTTTTTGACTCAACAAATCATATAGATCTTATCCATAGGGTATGAATAAAAAAAAATACAAAAATGACGAAATAAACAGTTTCTACTAGCGAGTATTGCACACTTGAGGGTAGCCATATCCCCCCAAGCGTGGAGGCCATATCTACCAAATTATGCCATTATGACGTGTACGTAGGTTTTCTACAGGTTCTGAGTGCACTCTATGTACAATCACATTTTTGTGCCATCAAAATTACAACTTTGTGGGCCTTTGATTTTTGACGCTGCAGAAACCTACCTACATGTTTCCTACTAAATAAACATTGTAGGTCACATCTTTAGGGTCTGGTCTATAGGGATGGCACTGGACCAGGGCGGAGATGGTGGACAAGGTCTCCACCCTCGCTCCGTCTCAAAATCCTGTTTTAACCTTCAACCCTGCCTCCATCCCCGGTTTAAATGAGGCGAGGAGGGGCAGGACATCGTTTCCCCTCGGTCCACTGCCATCCCTAAAGAAGGAGAGGAAGGTTTACTTACGGGTATTGGGGATGGGGCGGGGCGGTGCAGGGCGAGAAAAAGCAAAAGTCAATCCCCGGTCCAAATGGGGCAAGGCGGGGCGGGGCCCTGTTTCCCCCTGGTCCGTTGTTGCGATCCCTAATGGTCTAAGAAGATAACTGAAAAAATTGAAACGTGGCATGTTGGGTTCATTATGATGTAATAGGAAACTTATATATATATATATATATATATATATATATATATATATATATATATATATATATATATATATATATATATATATAATTAAATTATGTTTACCAACTAAATATGTTAAATGGTATGAATCAAGATTTTTATAGTTTTTTTTTTCTTTTTTTGAAAATTTCAGTGAACGGATGTGATCTAGACGCTTGGTTGTATAGAAACTGACTCTTGGATCATCCAATTATGACGTTGAAGAAAGATCTTTTTAGGGTTGAAAATCAATGACTTAGAATTTTCATAATATTCAAGAATAAAATATTACATTTCTTGATTCGGTTACGATGATCCAATAGTCGATTCCTATCAAATGGACCATGCTGAATCTACAGAGTTAGATTTGCAAAAAAACTTATGAAAAACTTGATTCATACCAACAAGCATATTTGGTTGGTAAACATATTTCAGTTTTCTTTTATATATATATATATATAAAGAGGGAGAGAGTAGCTCCTAGATAGTTGGTCATAAACCATTCACCTACAAACGTAACTGTATATTTTTTTGCTTAATATACCCTGGCCTAGAAATCCCCATTAAGGGGGTTTGGTTTGTTAGATTCGGGTACCGGATCTAGTGTGGTAGTCCCACAAATGGAACCGCAAGAGCCACAAAAATGTTGAGTTTATTAAGATAATTTATGTAATTTAATTATGTTATTTAGTATTATTTAGTGGATGCATGTAACCTTCTTTGCATGAGTTATGGATAATTTAGAAAATTGAAGGAGCATTATCTTCATGTTAATGGTACAGTTAATCTCAATCCTCAAAAAATGCCTATACGTGAGTCCATGGCCATAAGAAGAGAGATGAGAACATTGAGCAATATGTGAGCTTAAATGGAAGATTGAAGGGAACCCACCATATAAAGAGGGCTGAAATAGCTCAATTAGATAGTGTAATTTTTGCATGGTTGGAAGTTCAACCCCTCCTCCTGACTCATGCTCCTTTGATTTGATTTAGTGATCCTATTAATACCAAATTTAAAAACCATTGGGTTTCAACATTGTCAGGGTGGGCAGTGCCCACCTTAACCCAACCCGCAACTCTCTCTCTCTCTCTCACAGCTAGGGCTGCGTGTGAGGTGAGCTTCACTTCCAGCTGAGCAAAAAGTGAGACTCACCGATCCTGTAACACCCCGATCTGGGACCTCAGGAGTCCGAGTTCGGTTGGTATTACTTCCCAAAGGGAAAAGTGCAAAGCTTACACAGAGAAAACGTGGCTAAAAAAAAACTTTTTATTTTATTCTCATAAATCAACTTTTTTCTTACAATTGTTCATCATTCATAATAAAATAAAGCAAATACATCTTATTCAATGACAAAGAAAGTAAAAGATATCAATGCTCTGCTGAAGAAGATGAAGTTGCTCACAATTGAATGATCTAATGCATGGAACCTACAGTTGTAATTAAACAAAAATGGGGGTGAGTATACAACCCAGTAAGAAATAATCATAAGTAAATAAACAACAATTTACAACTATAGTGGGCTCTAAGCCCCTAGTCTTATTTTAATTCTCGATACACCACACATGTTTGTATATTTTAATTTCCCCCATTTTTATTCTCAAATACTCTCTCTCTCTCAACTATCACTAGGCTGGCTATACCGGTAATAGTCATCTATGGGTGTAGCAACCCTGTAGAACACCCCAATTCTACATGTTGGCCAAACAATGAACCATACACTCCCAGTGGTCCCCAGACCACCAGGCACTGCAGTGAACCACCACGGGGACCCCATCGGTAGCTAGTCGGGAGGTGAAGCTCTCAATCTTAGCATGGTTCATGCTACATCCTAAATATGATGGTTATCAACCATCCATGATCCTCTAGAGTCCCAAACCAGTGTGAGTGAAATCCTAAGTCATAACTAAGTTCACACATTGAACAATATTCTTAAATTCAAAGTTCACTCGTTCCCTCACGAGTGATGCTATGACTAATCACAACACTCTCATTCTTAATCTCATGTTGACGTTAGGACTCACACCGTTTTCACTTAGCACGCAATGATGTAGTGTCTCTACATCATTAAATCACCGGCGGCCCACTCTCTATGGTGGCTGCACTCTGGTCGCGAACCAGGTAGCCCTTGCCACAGGTCGCCACTTCCGGGATTTAAGGGGTACTGCATGCTGAACTCTAAATATCCATTCATACTACATGAATGAACTAAATGAGACTCAAAACCACTTAAATCTCATCACAATGCATGATATTAATACTCAATTCGACATGCAATTACAATTGCTTTCTATCATGCATGACACATTACAACTAACATGCATTTCATACTAAACATGTATTTAAATTAACTCAGAATGTCAAGCATACATGTCGTGGTCTCACTCAAAGCTATCATGCTAATCACATAATCTCTTAAACACTACGATAACAACAAACGTAAAACAAGTTTATTCACATCTAAAGTTACTTATAATATTCCTTACCTCAAGTGAGAATACTGTACTTCCTCCAAAGATGAGTCTCAAGATGCTCTAACAATAGGATCTGGTCATTAAAGCAATATATTTGAATTAATTCACAAAAACCTCTTACTAAAATTACCAAAATACCTTCCCAAATCTTATTCAAGAAACCACGGTTTCTGCATTTCTAGTTTGACTGAAATTCATAGACCAATGAATTCTCCTCTTCAATACGAATCCAACGCATCAAACCTGACTCGATTTCGAGATCGGAGTGCGAAGATATGCCCATTTTACTGAAATGAATTTCAAGTATCCAAATGGATATCTTGGCACATTTCGGTTTTTGGGCCAATCCGAGACTATTTTCTAAACAAATTCTGATCTGGATCCAAACCCTGTTTGTTTGGATTCAGATTCATTGCATAACTGGATCCAAAACTGTTTGGCCGGATCCAGAAAGTCTGATTGGGTCTGAACCAGATCCATTCTATTTTGACTGGATCCAGACTAGTCTGACTGGATCCAGGACAGATTGACTGGATCTGGGCCTGCTGAACTGGGTATGGGACAATCTGATTGGATCCAGATCTGCCTGACTGGATCCAGGATAATATAACTGGGTTCAGACCTGTCTGACTGGGTCCAGATTTGGACTCGGTTAATCTGGATCTGATACTGATCCAGATTGAACTGGATCTAAACTGAAAACCCAGATCCAGACCTGAATGGTTCAGTTTGGACCTTGGTTCAATCGGGTCGGTTCAGACCCGATTCGGTCTGAACCGGTTCGACCTGAACCAGAATAACCAACCCGATTGCCTTGAACCGGTTCAACCCGAACCAGTTTGGCTTGAACCGGTTCGGCTTGAACCAGTTCGATCCGAACCGGTTCACCCAACTCACAGGACCCGGTTCGGTCTGGGTGCGACCCAGACCGACTTGGTTCGGTCTGGGTCGCACCCAGGCCGAACCAGACTTTTTTTTTTTAAAACACTCAGTCTGGGCGCGACCTGGACCGAACCGGTCCCCCTTATTAAAACAGCGGAAGGGGCTGAGCCCCTTCCGATCTCAGGTTCAGGGGGGGTCGGCCCCTGCCGACCCTCCCTCTGCACCCACACGCCTGGGCCGATCTCCGGGGCCGGCCATCGGTGTCGGTCGGTCGCCGGGGCCGGCCATTGGAGCCGGCCGACCCCCCCCTCCCCCCTTTTCCCTCTTTCTTTATAATTTTTTTTCTTTAACTGTAACTCGCCGGCAGCCATGGCTGCCGGCCCTCTGAGCTCCCAACAGGAAAGAAGAACGAAGAAGAAGATGGGGGAATGTGGACTCACCTTGCTGCTGTCGCCACCGCCGCCGCCGCCGTCTCAGGTAAGAGCCTACCTCTCTCTCTCGCTCTCTTTCTCTCCCTCTACCGCTCGCTTGGTGCGGTGGAGGGAGGCTGCGTGAGGGTTTTTATAACCCTCACGCAGGTTGAGGATAACCCTCACCCCCGCGGATTTTGGGGGGTGAGGCTTATCCTCCCCCCTCCCGTTACGCGGTTTCCCCTTGGGGAAACCGCAGTTTCCATTTTTTTTAATGTTTATCCCCTCCGGCGACTCTGCCGGAGGGGGTTTTACAGATCCACTCAAGCATGTGTTGTTCAAGCTTGTCTCGCGTCAGTGGCCCCGAGCAGAACTTGGCTCCAGCCGATAGCTTTTATAAAAATATGTTCTAATAAAAAATTAGCCAAATTGATTATCCCGAAGAAAAAATATATCAGCGAAAATTGTTGAGGGATTGGAATGTGGGTCTGTCACCTCATACATCAGTAGCCAATGCCTTTACCATTCCACACAATATCTTCTGATGCCATATTTTATCATATTTCATATAAAAGAATATTAGTATACGTCACATAAAAAAACCTATCTTAAGCAAGCCTTGATAAGGTTAACCTATCACTACTAGATTTCAAAGTAAATGATGGGTTCGAGTCTCTCGTTCAAACTCACTTAGTTTGTTTCACATCTTTCCCAATCAACATACCACTACCAGATTTTTTTAGGGCTCCTACTAATTGAAGCTCAGAGAGAGAGAGAGAGAGAGAGAGAGCCGAAAGTAATTCAACATTACCACTCATGAAGATCAACAAAATGTTGAACCCATGAATTAAACAAGAACAAAAGCCAAAACAAATAAAGAAAGCACAAGAGAAAAGAACATTAGACAGATAAAATGGGCTCACGTCATAGCCGCTTGCCCAGATTGTGACAAAGGATAGGTAGCATCAGTAGGAGGGAGTGGAAGATCACTAAGATGCATACGCAAGATCGCATAAACATCTACCAAAATTTTATACACCAGGTTTTGAATGTTAACTCGAATATGACGAAAATGAGCATCGTTTTGCGCCATCCAAACAAACCACCAAGAGGTAAGCAACCACGTCCGCCAGATGAACCTCCACCTCTTGCTGCGCCTAATACAAACCGGCCCCAAGATCAGATCTAGCACAAAGGACTCATCCTTAACAAATACTTCCGGATGCCTCCAGGTCCTACTAAAGATTTCCATAAATATTGGGCAAGACCAGAACAAGTGAAACGTAGATTCTTCTGCAGCTTGACAAAGCACGCACCAACTCGGGAGTTGAATGCCCCACTTCTTTAAATTACTGTGGGTCTGGATCCTATCGTGCAAAATTAACCAAGCCAGGACTCGCGAACGGGGGGAAGGACCCTTCGCCCAAAGCACATCCTCGGGCAACCAATCAGCCCCTGGCGGTAGCAACGATCTATAGACTTTTTTGGTGAGAAACTCTCCGCTTGGTGCCAACGCTCACTGCAACCACTGAGCAAAATTTCCGGAGACCTCAAAATGGTCTCTAAAGCAGGCTAAAGCCCTCAACCACGATTTACGCAAGTGCGAGAGCGCCAAACCTCGGGTTCCCAGACGAACCGGAATAAGAGTTGGATCCCCATATTTAGCAAGAAGAAAACTAGCACAAGGGTTATCTGGTTGGTGGGCCAACCAACATTGCTTGGCGACAAGAACAATGCTTCGCAGTCTGGGCACTGGGATGCCTAAACCACCCATACGCTGAGGTAGAACCACCGAACGCCAACCAATCAAGTGACGCTTACCTGTGAGTTTACACCCAGACCAAAGAAAGCCTGCCAGCAAGCGCGTCAGCTGCTTCTCTACTCCCACAGGCATCACAAACAAAGACATGAAAAATTCTGAAATAGTTGAAAGAACATGTCTGACTAAGGTTAGACGTCCAGCGCTAGAGAGATAAGACGACTGCCACGAAAGCAATTTGCGCTTCACTTTTTGAAGCGTCGGAGCCCAAGTCGCTGAAGATAGAGGCTTCACTTGTAACGGCAAGCCAAGGTACATAATAGGCAAGTCAGAAGTAGTGCAATTAAAAATTATTTTTTCAGCTGCAAGCATATTGGCATTAACATTGAACATGGTAATAGAGCATTTGGTCTCATTTAGAGATAGCCCGGACATGGAGAGAAAGAACTGAATGATAAGCTTGAACCTAAGCATCTGTTGAACATTTGCACGACAAAAAATGATCATATCATCAGCATAAGTAAGAATATGACCCGGGAAGTCGGAAACCTGCAAAGGATCAATGAAACCCGATACAACAGCCCGCAAGCAAGACCACAAGACCCTCAGCAACTGCATTGAACAACAAAGGTGATAGGGGGCACCCTTGCCGCAAACCCCGCCCTAGCTTGAACCGGTCTCCTCTAATACCATTGATATTTAACATGGCCTGGGCATTTGAGACCAGCTCTCTCACCCAACCAGAAAAACGACGACCAATACCGAAATTTGCTAACATTTGAAATAAGAATGGCCAATGCACAAAGTCAAAAGCTTTATGAAAGTCTAATTTAAGGACAAAGTAAGGTTGACCGCTATGCTGCAAGGAATGGACCACCTCGGACGCCATGATGAACGAGTGCTGGACCCTCTTATTACGGATAAAGGCGAACTGAGAGTCTGAAAAAATCTGGTTAGAGAGAGAGAGAGAGATTCATTGGGTTCATGCCGAGACCAAGCTGGTCTCGAGCCTGAGGCAGTAACCCAAGCCCAAGCTGGTGCGGTTATTTATTTATTTGTTGGGAGGTGAGCCTCTTTATCACATTCATATTGCGATAAAAGAAACACTATTTTTTAAAAATAGTTAACATTTTGAAAATATCGTGTTTCCGTATTTGTTCGCGACATTTTCAAAACATCACCAACACTTGTGACATAAGCTTGAATATGCTCAGACGTAGATCAAGGTCTGTCCTTGGCGCAGCAGAGAGAGCCATATATAACTGCAATGAGAGCTATAGGGACCTCACACTTCTCATAATTTTATAGCCAGAAATTCACTACAGAAAAATTCCCATCAAAACCATGAGAAAACATCACATAATTATAATGTATCACGAATTTATCATGATATTATCATCTTTCTCTATTTCTCCATTGCAAGTACTATCGTATTATTATTATTTATTTCTTAAAGTATATCAGCATTTTTGTGATATTTTCCCACAAAAAAACTAAAAACTTGTCATGAGATATTGCATTGCCAAGAAAATGGCGGAACAGATTTTTTTTTTCTTTTGAAAGGCAAACTGAGGTTAGGCAGACCCCACCAGTTACACAACATACCATTGGATTTTGAACTTGCAACGTCCCATCACATGGAGACGTGCACTAACAGCTCCTACCAAACAAGCAGAGCCCACCTTGGTAAAATCCCGAAACAGACTTATAACAATGGTTTGCTGTTAATCTTACGTGGTAGGGAGGTACATACAGAATCAATGTCACAATTCTCTTTCTCGGCAAAGTTTCATGATATTCAGAAAAAAATCTAGGTGTTATCAAGAAAATACTGCTGCATGAAAATACTAAATATATAAAACGTATAAATATAATAAAAATATAAAAACTATAGAACTGACAAATTTTTTTAGTAAGTTCACATGGCATTAAAAATATGATTTTTTTTAGGCAATGTTCTGAAGATATCATATATTTTTTGGGTATTATATCAGCCTCTGAAAATATCACAATTTGTGACATAGTATAGGGTAACATTCAAAACTTATGAAGAGTATTTGGCAATACAACTAACGAGGGTTTCAAGAAATTGTCCAAAACCATAGACGGTTGGGATGTAACGGGTTCTGATTAGGATTGGATGTTTTTTTTTGAAAGATAAGCTAGGGTTAGTCAGTGTCACGGAGTTAGAAGCGAAGGCCCCTTCGGGTAATCACAAACAAACAAGCAGACCCCACCAGTTATTATTCAGCATACCACTGTCAACTTCCCACCACAAGATATGGCCAGTACCATATTCAACTAGTCAAATGTTGGTTAAATGGGTTCTAATTGAGATTCGGATGGTGAAAAATTCATACCACATCCGCTTTTTAACATGTAAACGGATTTGGATGTCCATCAAATTCAGATTTTGTCAGATTCAGTGGCAACAAATCAAAAGCATATCTGCGTCCAATGACTATAATCAGATATGGTTTTGGCATATCAAATGCAACTAAGGCTGCGTTTGGGAGGAGGGTGTCGGAGGAAGTGAGAGGGCGTCGGAGGTGGTTATTTGGGTTTGAGGGAGTTTGAGAGAAGGGAGATGAATGAAACCTGAAAATAGGCATGGAATCTGCAACTTCCGGATCCCTGATTTGCTCTGGCTTCAACTCCTTCTCAGAGAGGAGGCATTTGCAAATCCTGGATTCTAGAAGATTCTGATGGCCTCACGCTTCTTATTCCGGCAGATTCAATGTTCGCCTTTTCTCACAGCATCTATACCACTACCATTTCCCGTGACCACCAAGTCTCCCTATAACCTTCTCACGACGTTCATACCACCACCACCAAAGCACTCGTTGTCTCTTCCAAACAAGATCAAGAAGAAAGAGGAATTGAAAGCCGGAATCCCTGATAGGTCTTCCAAACAATAAGAAGAATTCTCTGTTTCCCTCTAAACCACTCCCCCTAAATTTCAGTATTTGATTTTTCCCAACTCCCTTGCAAATGCAGGGTCCCAAACACAGCCTAAAGCTAATAGAATTCAGTTGGAGCGAAATTGCAGGACCTTCAATGAGAAGAAATCGAGCTTTCACTCGGTGCAAAGTCATGTGTTATCCGATGTTTTTCACATGGCTCAATTAAGGTGGCCTGATTCGGATCTCTATTGGATTAAACCGATTTTCTCATCCTGTAATGATCTTTTCCTGACACTTATGGCTGGTGCCTCGCCATCCTAAGTTTATGCAATCTGCTTATCATAATAAAATTGGTTTTATTTCTTCCTAACAAAAAGGAATTCAGTTGGATATCGGATAAAATCCGATTCATTGACATAGGAGGTTGAGTGAAAAATCTCCACAAAGCCAACCAAACTACTACTATTATATAACATAACGGTTTGTTTCTGTCCATCCAAACTCCACCCCAAATTTAAATTCAAAACTACCGCCGCCCCTGCCGTTAGCTCCCCTCCATTCCCGGGCTTCCAAAGGAGGAGGTTTTACGGACTCAGTCCATCCCAGGAACTCCGGCACGCGCCCTCTCCCCCTCCCGCCCCACTCCCCGCCCCACTCCCCAATGACCTTCCCCCCAACAATTCTCTTGTCAACCATTCTCTCTCTCTCTCTCTCTCTGCTGTGATCCCACGTGGCCAAGAATTCCTCATTTCCTATCTAAAACACATTTGAATCAGAAAAAGAACTCAGAAATTCCCCACCAAAAAAGAACAAGAGAAAAGAACCAAATTGTAAACAGAACTCTACCCAGATGTGAAGAAGGTTCTCTAATAAAAAAAACAGAGGTACCCACAAAGCTTCCTGCAAGAAAGACCCACTAGAATCCAATAAATCAATGGGAAAGATAGGAATTTGTGGGCTTCTGGTTCAGTTTCTATTGGTTTCTGCTGCCACATTTGCAAATTCACAGTTTTCTGATACCCAAACCGCATTATCTCCGTCTGCAGAAAACTGCAATGGGATATATCTTTCGTATGCTTTCGGCTCTAGAGTGAAGGAGCTCCCCCATGTTAAGAATGCCTCAGCTCAGGCTTATGCGTTCCAGGCCACTGCAACAATACTCAATGCCGGGACTGAGGAACTCAAGTCATGGAAGATGTTTATCGGCTTCCAGCATGATGAGATACTTGTCTCTGCGGGTCAGGCTGTGCACTCAGATGGATCGGAATTGCCGGCTCATGTAGGGAATGGGACTTATTTATCTGGTTTTCCTCAGACTGATCTGAAGACAGCGATTGAAACTGCGGGTGATATGGCACAAATTCAGGTGCAGATCGATATCAAGGGCACCCAGTTTGGAGTTCGCCCTCCCTCGGTCCCGATGCCGAGCACCGTTCACCTGGCCAATGATGGATATAAGTGCCCAGCTCCCGTTCGTCACAGTACGTCATGTTCTTCCCTCAAAAAAGATTTTTCTCTTGAGACCAATGTTGTCAGAATTAAATCAAATTTGCCTGAATCTTCCAATTCGAATTGAATTGGCCCCAAATTGATTTTCTTCAGGGTCGAATTGGCCATACTAAAAAATTGGCCAATTCAACCCTGATTTGGCAGAATCGATCCCTTATTTTACTTTTTTTGTAAATCCTATTTTTTTTTTAATTTTTTGAATTGGAAAAAAAATTAGGTCGACTGATTCATACTGATTCGGTTCGAGCCCAAATAGGCCGATTCTCAGAAACTTTTTGAAAATCGATTCAGGTCCGAAACGATTATGACAACATTGCTTGAGACTAATGTTTAATGGATCAGTTGTGTGCATTTACAGCATTGTGTTTCATATTGGTTAATTAAGTTTAGAATGTTCATGTCCATTGAAAATAAGATGAGAGAGAATCATTTACGGTGGTTTGGACATATTCGGCGAAGGCCTAATGATGCGCCAGTTAGAAGGATGGAGAAATGGGAAAATATATTAATTAAAAGAGGTCGGGGTAAGCTTAGGAAGACATGGATGGAGGTGATAGGAAAGGATATGAATGCTTTGAACCTCACCGAGGACATGGCATTGGATAGAAATGATTGGAGGAGAAGGATTCATGTGGAAGACCCAGAATGATTTTCTTTTTTGGTTCATATCGCCGACCCCAATTGTTTTGGGATGAAGGCGTAGTTGTTGTTGTTGTTGTAATGTTCATGTGAATAGGACAAATCAGGCTTTGGTTGATGGAAATGCATATTTTCTTTTTTTATGATGGGAACTAAAAACATTTATGCAGATAAGAAAAGACTTTATAATGGCATGATCTTCATTATATTCTTCATTTTTTTTAATTCATTAAATGACACTAATATACAGGTGAATGTTCTAAAAAATATGGATCACATGATTATATTGGGTTTTCATTGAAGAAACAAGCTTTTTTACTCTGCTTAGTACTATTTCATGATCATGGAGCGTATACCTATTTATGAATTTTTGAAAGCATACCTATCATTTTCACACATTTTGATTTATGTTCTTGTTCTGTTTGATGATTTCTGAGACTAATCTGCTGTGAACATGGATATTTATATTTTCTTTGACAAAACAAAACCATATGCAGAATACGAGATGCATGTGTGTTGCATTAGAGACCTCAAATACAAGACTAAACGCAGAAAGGACAAGTTTCTTCCTCGTCAGGATGGTGATCTCACTATGAGCTATGATGTCATCCAGGCCTATGAAGGAAAATATCTCGCCCAGGTCTTCATCTCGAATAATCACCCACTGGGCCGCCTCGACAATTGGAATCTGACATGGGAATGGAAGAGAGGTGAATTCATTTACAGCATGAAGGGAGCTTACACTCTCTCAAAGGATATTTCAGATTGCATCTATGGAACTGCAGCCAATTATTACCAGAGTTTGGATTTCACCCCTGTAATGAGTTGTCAAAAGAATCCTATAATAGTAGACCTTCCACCTGAAAGATACAATGACACAATTGTGGGACGAATTCCTAATTGCTGTCGAAATGGGACTCTGTTGCCGCCCATCATGGACCCAAGTAAATCACAGGCTGCATTTCAGCTACAGGTTTTCAAAATACCTCCTGATATGAACAGGACAGCATTATATCCTCCACAAAATTGGAAGATCAATGGAGTCCTTAATCCAGACTACCAGTGTGGACCTCCTATTAGAGTAAGCCCAACACAATTTCCTGACCCAAGTGGGCTGATGGCCAAGACCCCAGCAATTGCAAGTTGGCAGGTTGTCTGCAATATAACAAGGCCAAAGCTCAAGAACTCTCGCTGTTGTGTTTCTTTCTCGGCCTATTACAATGACTCTGTGATCCCATGCAATACATGTGCTTGTGGCTGCCCTGAAGATCCCACCCCTGTATGCAATCCGAATGCATCTCCACTGCTGCTTCCATCCGACGCACTACTTATTCCTTTCTCAAATAGAACAGTGAAGGCAAAAGCTTGGGCCAAAATTAAGAACTACCGTGTACCGAACCCCCTACCTTGTAGTGATAACTGCGGTGTGAGTGTCAATTGGCATATCTACTCAGACTACAAAAATGGGTGGACAGCAAGAATTACCCTATTCAACTGGGAACAGTATAGTTTTGCTGATTGGTTTGTCGCTTATGAAATGAAGAAGGCATATCCTGGTTTCGAGAAAGTGTACTCCTTCAATGGAACAAGAATGCCGGGGCGTACTAATACTGTGTTCATTCAAGGATTGCCTGGACTAAGTTATCTGATTGGAGAAACAAATAGTAGCAATCCAAAAACTGATCCCCCTGTACCTGGTAAGCAGCAATCTGTAATCTCATACAGTAAGAAATTAACACCAGGCATAAACATTGTGGCTGGCGATGGATTTCCTTCGAGATTTTACTTTAATGGAGAAGAGTGCTCACTTCCAACAGAGTTTCCAAAGTCAGCTGGCCATCGATCTGTTGTTAGCATACTTCTGTTAATTGTTCCCACAGTGATGACAGCTGTGCTGTTAATGGATCAGTTCTGCTGGTGAGACATGGGAGCACACATTCTTTTGCATCCTTGCTACTGGCTCTGTTATATTCTCGTGGCAAGCATGAGCCGATATTAGCTAATGTTGGTCAATGCAATATGGTCACACAATTATAAACTTTAACACCATGACGAATTAGTTCTCTGAATGCTGCCATTAGAGGGTATATAATATCCACATTCGTGGAGTGGGTTGTTGCAGAGCTCTTTGAAGATGCATGAAGGCCTTCAGGCAATTTTTGAGACTTTGTATAAATCCAAGAGGATTACATATCTCAGAGGAATGTTTGGCTACCGAGGGATGAGTGAATCTAAAAGCTTTTCATCATGTAGAAGAAATATGTTACCAAGCAAAACTTGCATCTATTTGGTCTCATCTTTGATTAGATGAGCATTATTAAGAGAATGCTTGTTTATTTGTTACTTAGAGGAAATAAAGACGTGCAATGTATACACAAAGTTAGGACACAATTTCAATCTCGAAAATATGTTCAAATGACAGGAACTGATGGCTTTACAGATCTCTATTGTTCATTTATTTGGAACTATGTGATAATCTGGTCAAGTATGCACAATATTGATTTAGAGTTTGGATCATGCATGTTGACTTTGATGGAATTTATCCATGTTTGTTATTTGGTGATACTGTAATCATCTTCATCATCATCATTGTCATGAACCCTTGTCCCATCTATCCAGGGTTGAGTTTGTAGAGTCATCTTTTTCTATTTATTCCAATCTATTCCAAAAATTGTAGGTATTATCAAACAATTGCCTTATACATGACTAGAAGAACACACACTTATTTTACTTTGCCACTATCAATTGTCTGAATGTTTCTTATTTTCACATTCACTTCTGATATTTACATTGAAATTTCTCTAACGAAAAGACATTTGTTTAGTGGTGGTGACATGACCATGCTTAGAAATAATTTGGACAGATTACAAAGAAAACCAAAATCAACACCAGATGAAGTAAAACTGAAGAAATTGGCACATAGGACACACAAGACTCTCACTACATCAATATTTTCCTAATTTCTTAAATTGCTTGGCTATTCATTCATCTTGCATGCTGCAACTCCACGTTCTTTTTTTTTCTCTTCAAGCTAGGGGATTAAGGCTCCCCTCCTTTCCATTAGATAAGCACTACTGGTGGCTATACAACCAGGCATTTATTCAACCACCCATACCAGTGAGGTTCGAACTTGTTGCGTCCCATCACATGGTGACTTGCACAAACTGCTCCTACCAAATGGACGGAGCCCCCATCGGTAAATTGTTCAATTGGTAACTCACATTTCTAACAAAATGCGATCAAATGATAGAACAGAGCATTTTCCCCTCTATCCTTGCAAAGGTGTTCATGCACACGTGCACACAAACACACAACAAGGGGCCACCAAAGCTTGAAAGGAGATGCACTTATTATATTTGCAAATCTATATTACAAAATCTATGCAATTCAATGCATACATTATTCACAAACCGACCAACCGGTCACCTGTTACCATTACGGCCTGGACTGGCATTACACCTTTGTTATTCTCCATCTTAAAACCAACTTCTAGACCAAAAGAAAAGAATAAAAAAAAACAAATACACTCTTCTCAGTTACCCAAAGGCAATTCACCAGTGGGGCCAAGCAAAGCCCTCAGCTGCAGATGCCTCAGGCTCTGCTCCATGCTCACCTGCACCATCTCAGACAGCATCTTCCTTGCTTTATCATCTTCTTCCTCCTTCCCCAAGTGATTCCCCAGGTAGATTTCTTCCTCCCTCTCACAACCAGAAGAAGAGTTCCTCAACAACCCCAGCAGCAATCTTGCTTTCTTCTGTGATCTTGGTGTTCCATGAACTGTCATCTGCAGGAGACCAGGAATGACCCCTTCATTCAGTATGGCCTCCCTGAATCTACATCCATCACTCTCACACATCTTCAAGAGAGCTCCAACAGAGTTCTCTCTGCTCTGAAGTGACCCATCTTCTATAAGCTCCACCATTGTCAGCAATCCACCTTCTTCTTCCATAATTGCCATCCTCCCCTCTTCAAGATTTGATAGAGATTCTAATAGCCCACTGCATTTTTCAGCACTTTTTGAGGATTTCTTGATGGTTTTAAGCATGCTGACAAGAGAGGGCACAGGGTTGGATGCAAGAATTGTGTAGAGATTGTCTGAATAGGTTGAGATGTTGCACAGTGCCATGAGGGCGTCGGCCTTGGCTTGTTGGCCGCCAGTTTTTAGCATGTCAACCAGGAGGGGTATGGTTCCATAAGCAGAGATTATGGGCTTGGTGGTGGTGGAGGCAGAGAGGGTGAGGAGTGTAGCTGTTGCATGCTCTCTCAAATTTGAACTATCTGTCTGCAAGCAAGCAATGATTGGCTCAAGGGCGCCTGCTTCTACAATTGTGATCTTGTTTCTGCAAAGCAGAGAATGCAGACAATCAGATGTAAAGAAAAAGAAAAAATTATATTGCAGAACATGTACATTGTGTAGGGTGCGGCTGGGGATTTCCGGCGACGGCAACCAATCCGGCCTCCCTGTATGGCGGTGGCCCTGCAAAAACAGATCAGAAACACACAGAGCGTACCTGAAGCGGCCATTGAAGGAGCTGTTGTGCTTGCCGGAGATGGTCGCCGGAGTTTGTCTGCTCAGCCGGACTGCAGCCCTTCACGAGCCCAGGCTACCAGATGCAGTCGGTGAGTAGACCTTCTATTTCCTTTTACACAGGGTCGCTCGTGATACCCTGTTCTTATACGCATAGGGTGGGAACGGTTACGCACCGTTCCCCTTTATCTCATGTTGATTTATCGGCAGAATCACCCCTCAATGGGGATGTATCCACATTGTGGATAACCACCACGTTAATCGTGGTGGTTAATCCAACATTCTCCCACTTGATCCGACGATAAATCTTTTTAACCAGAAAACCTTATGGAAATAACTTGATGAATAGAATGGCCTTTATATTCTATTCTAAAGGTCCTTAGTTGAATCTCTAATCCTTATGAGATTAACAACAACCATAATGAGAATCAAAAGACTGAAAGTGATCACTTTATTTATATGCATATGTCAAAAAGAGTTTAACAATCCCATCCTCATTACATGTTCGGAATATAATCCCGGTGCTAACCCTTTAGTAAGAGGATCAACGATCATCTCTTTGGTACCAATATTGACAATATGCACTAAATGATTCTTCGTCCTTTCTTTAACAACAAAATACTTCAATTCTATATGCTTGCATGACGTACTTTTGTTGTTGTTCTAAAAGGACACCGCAGTTTCATTATCACAGTAGACCTTCAGTGGCTTCCCAATGGAATCGACCACCATTAACTGTGATATGAAGTTCTTTAACCATATAGCCTGCGAAGTAGTCTCGTACAATGCAATGAATTCTGCCTCCATGGTGTGGGCAGCAGTGGTCGTCTGCTTTCCACTCCTCCAAGAGATCGCTCCCCCAGCAAGTAAGAAGACGTACCCAGTAGTAGACTTTCTACTATCAAGGCATCCTCCTAAATCCGCATCTGAGTAGCCAATGACCTCGAGGTGATCAACTTTATGATACGTTAACATATAGTCTTTTGTCCCTTGCAAGTACCGCAAGACTTTCTTGGCAGCCTTCCAATGGGGTAAACCTGGATTAGACTGAAATCTGCCAAGTACCCCTACAACAAAAGAAATATCTAGTCGAGAACATGTCTGCGCGTACTGCAAGCTGCCAACAACTGATGCATATGGATAAGCACTCATCTGTGCTTTGTCAATATCGTTCTGTGGACAATCCTTTAGGCTCAACTTGTCACCTTTTGATATGGGTGTAGAAGTAGGAGAACAATTCTCCATCCCATATCGCTTTAACACCTTTTCTATATAGGATCTTTGGGAGAGGCCTAGAAACCCTTTTGCTCGGTCTCGACGAATCTCAATGCCAAGAACATAAGCAGCCTCACCCATATCTTTCATATCAAAATGTGATGCAAGAAACTGTTTTGTCTCTGAAATCAACTTTATATCGTTGGTTGCAAGTAAGATGTCATTCACATACAACATCAATATAATGAACTTACTCCCACTTTCCTTAAGGTATATACATTGATCAATAATGTTTTCTGTAAACCCGAAAGTCACAATGACTTGGAAAAATTTAATATACCACTGTCGGGAGGCCTGTTTAAGTCCATATATTGATTTGTTAAGCTTACAAACCAAACGATCATTTTCAGAGAAACCAAGAGGTTGTTCCATGTATACCTCTTCATTCAAATCCCCGTTGAGGAACGCTGTTTTCACATCCATCTGATGTAGCTCTAAGTCATAATGAGCTACGAGGGCCAGAATAATCCTCATTGACTCTTTAGTTGAGACAGGAGAAAATGTCTCATTATAGTCAATACCCTCCATTTGGGTGAATCCTTTAGCAACCAATCTTGCTTTATGTCTCTCTATGTTACCTTTGGAGTCCTTCTTGGTCTTAAAGACCCATTTACACCCTACGGGCTTTACTCCTTTAGGTAACGTGACAAAATCCCACACTTGATTTTTAGCCATAGAGTCTAACTCTTCTTTCATGGCTTCAATCCAGTGCGAAGATTGTTTGCTCTCAACAGCTTTCATAAAATTCAACGGGTCATCATCCATATCTATGAAATCACCAGGCTCCTGAAGGTACACCATATAATCAGGATGCATGACAGATCTCCTAATCCTTGTGGATCTCCAAACAGGTCGTTCCTCAGGCTCAGATTGAACTTGATCATCCTGTTCGTGCTCTTCCGCATTGTCCACAGTAGGTTCACTTTGGATTTGTGCATTAACAATCGAATGATCAACCACACCATCATTAGGAATAACAATGTGGTATCTTTCGATGTTTTCCTTAGCAGTTGATGAAACTGAATCCTGTATTTCCTCAAAACCAATGCTTTGAAGTACACTTAATCCTACTGAACCATATTCTAGGAATTTAGCCTTATCCGTTTCAACAATCTGTGGTGAGTGAGATGGGCAATAAAACTCGTACCCTTTTGATCTTTCTGGATAACCAATGAAATATCCACTGGTTGTTCTTGGATCAATGTGGGGGTTATACAGTTTAGCCTCTGCAGGACATCCCCATATGTGCATATAAGACAGTTATGGTTTCCTACCTGTCCACAACTCGTAAGGAGTTTTAGGCACAGATTTCGTAGGAACCTTATTCAAAATATGCACAGCTGTCCTTAAGGCTTCACCCCACAACTTTATGGGAAGTGTTGAATAATTCAACATGGCCCTAACCATTTCTTTAAGCGTACGATTTCTCCTTTCAGCTACACCATTCTGATAGGCACTACCAGACATGGTATATTGAGGCACAATGCCTTCCTCTTTAAGAAATCGCGCTAATGGTCCTTCCCTTTGCCCCATCTCAGTAAACTTACCATAATATTCGCCACCTCTATCAGACCTGACTATTTTAATAACCTTATCGGTTTGTTTCTCTACTTCTTTCTTAAATTCTTTAAACATCTGAAAAACATCAGATTTTTTAAAAATCAAGTAGAGATACATATACCGAGAATAGTCATCAATAAAGGTGACGAAATATTTTTCGCCTGTGTAACAGGGAGAAAACGGTCCACATACATCCGTATGGACTATTTCTAATATCTCACTACTGCGTTTGACACCCTCTTTATATGTGTTTGTATGCTTAGCCTTTATGCAATAAACACATGGGTCATTGTCAGTAAAATCTAGAGATTGCAAGATCCCTTCATTTACCAGTCTCTTTATTCTCTTTTCAGAGATATGACCTAACCTTCGATGCCAAAGCATGTAAGATTTATCATCTGTCATGCTACGTTTATTTCCAACCAATGCGTATTCAGAAGTCAAAGACTCCTGAGTTTGAATCTTCACATTCAATCTATATAAACCATCATAAACTGATGCAGAACCAATTTCAATTGAATTTCTGAATATGAACAATTTGGAATTTTCAAACTTAAAACAATATCCAAATTTATCCAACTTTGAAATTGAAATTAAGTTTCTACTATACGATGGAATATAAAAGACATCATGAAGATCTAAAACTACGCCCGTATCCAGAGTAATCCTGCAGGTTCCAACACCCTTCACATGTGAACATATCTTGTTTCCCGAATAGATGCTTTTCTCATGCATTGTTGGTTCCCTTCTGCTCAGGAACAGCTGTAGACAGTTGGAAATATGAACAGTAGCACCAGAATCAATCCACCAGCTATTTTTAGGAATTTGTAATAAATTACATTCATAAGAAACAAATGACAAATTACCTCTCTTTTCCAACCACTTCTTGTACTTTATGCAATCTGCCTTTATGTGTCCCTTCTTCTTGCAAAAGAAGCACTTTATAAGAGCACAGTTGGATTGCTTGTCTTGGGATGACTTATCCCCAGTTGGCTTTTTCCTAGCATTTCTCTTAAATGCATTCTTCCTTGGTCCTACCTTGGACGTATGAGAAGCCATATGTGCACTCTGCACCTTCTCACCTTTCATCCTCTCTTCTTCTTCAACACACTTGGACATGAGTTCATTAAATGTCCATTCATCATTATGTGTGTTGTACGAGATTTTGAAAGGTCCGTATTCCAAGGGTAAGGATGTTAGGACTAAATGCACTAGGAAAGAATCAGAGATGGTGAGCTTCATGTCATTCAGCTGAGACACTATGTTTCTCATCTCCAAAATGTGCTGGCGAATGTTTCCCCCTCCAGTATATTTCATAGATATCAATTTTGACATCAGGGTACTGGCTCTGGCCTTGTTTGAACTCACAAACTGTGCCTCAATGGCATTCATGAATTCCCTCACTGTTCTGCATTGTGGGATAGCACTTCGAATGTTCTTAGCTACTTTAGATTGCAAAAGCAACAAGCTAAGCCTATTCGAGCGCTCCCACTTCTCAAAAGCAATCTTTTGATCAGCAGTACTCTGATCAGTGAGGGCAGTGGGTTCATCTATCCTTAGGGCCAGATCTAGATCCATATACCCTAATGCAAATAAAACAGTTTCTTTCCAATCACTAAAATTGAATCCATCTAGAAAAGGTATAGAGCTAGAGTCATCTAAAATCACAGAACTAGAAACTGCATGACAAAAGACACGTATCAGGAAGCATTCATACGAGACTACAACTTTAGTGGAAAAAGCAAAATAATAAAGACCCTTGATATGCTTCTTTCCAGGCGAGTGAAGGGGGTCATCAGAGTCCTACTTTGGTAAGAGCTCCGACACGCGAAACCACTTCGCCTACCGACCATATTTGGTAAAACTAAGGTTTTTGTGAAGTTAGACCATCAACACAAGGTACCTTTGGATACTCATGTGTGATGTATCTCGACACATTTACCTTATTCTACCCTACTTAAATTCCAAACACGATAAAACTAACTTTGAGTCGTCTATCGTTTAATGAATATAAGTACAACATTAATATTGACTAAAACCATATGATAGTATAACATTTTGACAACATACGTGTATTCAGTCACTTTGGCGACATGAATACACTAAGTTATCTGACTATTCTTAATGCCAATATAAAATAATATCTTAAAATAGTCCGTAAACCAAATGGACTAGACATATGACCCTCGATATGGTTCTAAAATTGAATGAACCAGTCATATGTATCACGAACCGGTCTTAAAGCACTCTAAACCGGTCTGAAACAGCCCCGAACCGGTCATCCAAGGGTCCGAACCAGTTCTGAACCTTATGAACCGGGTCAAATATAAAAAAAAATTCATTAAAACCCTATAATCGTATGCCAAAACCCCTATATTTTCTTATATTTAAGAAAACAGGGTCTTAGAATCTCGGAACCGGTGAGAAACTGGAAGGAACCGACCAAAAACGGCTCCGAACCGGTCCCAGAAAGGGGCTGGGTCAGTCCCTGATCCGGTTCAGGCCAAATAGTGCCTGGACCCTCCTGGATCCGGGTCAGACCCGACTATTAACTGGATCCGGGTCAGACCCGGGGTTATCTGAATCTGGGTCGGACCCGATACATGTTGGATCCGGGTCGGACCCGGTAATGACCGGATCCGAGTCTGACCCAATACCGGACCCGATCCGGTTCCTGTCATTAAAGAAAAAGGGGCAGAAAACCCCGATATTTTCAGAAATAAGGGGTTTTCCCCTTTTTCATTGTCGGCGACCAATGTCGCCGGTCGGCGACCCATGCCGCCTGCCGGCGATCAACGCCAGCGCCTGCCGGCAACCAAAGCCGTCGTCCGTCGGCGACCAACGCTGCCACCTGATGGCGCTCCTTCTCGAGCGAAAGCTGCCATTCATCCGCCAATGAAAATTTGGGAATTGCCGGAGCCTGTTTCAGAAATCCAACGACTCAATAGTCGCCGACGACGGTCCCAGCCGAGCTTTAAATGGTGGATGAGGAGTGAAGCGCCGGCGGGGTCCTCGCCGACAGGAAACCCCCAAAAAACAGAGGTAAGTGGATTTTTTTTTTATCAATCTGTCGCCCAACGACGACAATCGCTGGTGCCGGCGACAGGCACCGGTGACAGTCGCTGGTGCCGGCGACAGGCACCGGTGACCAGCAGCAGGGTCACCCCACGGTGACCTGCGTTGCTGGTCAAACCGGAGCACACCCCGCAGCGGAAGCGGGGTGTGGGCCCATAACCCAATGTAGGGTGCGGCTGGGGATTTCCGGCGACGGCAACCAATCCGACCTCCCTGTATGGCGGTGGCCCTGCAAAAAACAGATCAGAAACACACAGAGCGTACCTGAAGCGGCCATTGAAGGAGCTGTTGTGCTTGCCGGAGTTTGTCTGCTCAGCCGGACTGCAGCCCTTCACGAGCCCAGGCTACTAGATGCAGTCGGTGAGTAGACCTTCTATTTCCTTTTACACAGGGTCGCTCATGATACCTTGTTCTTATACACATAGGGTGGGAACGGTTACGCACCGTTCCCCTTTATCTCATGCTGATTTATCGGCAGGATCACCCCTCAATGGGGATGTATCCACATTGTGGATAACCACCACGTTAATCGTGGTGGTTAATCCAACACATTTTCCTCCCCCCCCCCCCCACACACACACACACACACACACACACAACCGTTGATTATAAATTTATAATGCATCCATTACACTACCAAAAACAGAAATCAATGAAAATCATGACATTTGAGAATACTGCGCAAAGAAGGCAATCAAATGAAACACCACAGATGCTATCTCTCTCTCTCTCTCTCTCATTTTCTGCCGAGGAGCTGTGATTAAGATTTGCACTGCTTTCTTAGTTAAGGTTCTTGTATTTGGCACATTTAGGTAAATGTGGTTCAGACAGGATTGCCCTCATAATGTCTCCAATTACTTTTTTTGCCTCACCTACCATACCAAACAATTTTGTGATTGACCAACTCTAACCACCATTTACACACATTTTTAACATGCAATCTATATGCTCTTCCCAAATCATTAGTCTTCACCAAGAGTTAATCTAATGAATAGTGTTTTATAACAAAAGAAAAAAAACCAACGAACAGAGAATTTCAAAAGCATGATATTTACTTAATATATAGGACGGTTTGGCACTTCAATATGGGCTTTTGCCTCCTCGTGCAGTTTGTACATTGAAACAGCATGTGAACTGGTACAGAACATCATGATATGGTTCGACCAATATCAGGTGAAAGCCTGAGAGCATTAAAAGGACATTTTCTTGGTACAAGAGGATGGAAAAAGATACACCTTAGAGTTTTTTGCAAGCAAAGAACAAATGAAACTTGTCCTCATCCAGTTCTCATCAATTTGACTTCAAGCTTTTAGGTTCAAAAGCTACAATTCTAAATTTCAAAGGTGACATTTTCTTTTGACAGAGGACAACACGACCAAGAGATAATGCATAAACTCCCATGGTGGCACTGTGTCACAGAGAAATGCCATTTTGGCTGTGTGTTCCTAGTGATAGGATCTAATCATGCTATGACACGTTGACATGACTCGGACACATAGGAACATTATTTTAATTACTTTAGTAGTTTTTAAATAGTTCTTAATAGTGCTTCAATCAAAAGACATTTATATATAATAAGATATTAAAAATAGTATTTTGTTGATTAAAATATTTAAAAACCCTATTTTTCAAATAAATCTTCAAACTCACGTGTCGGGTCGTACCTGTATCTTAGTGACATAGATTGAGATATAATCACCATATGCTACTAAGAGCTATACGCAGTACACTTGGTAATTGAATGGAAAGAGTCCTAAGTAGTAAAATAATAGGGAGGAAACAAGCCCATCCCGCAGTTTGTCAGATCTTCACCCTAGAGAGCTGAATGAATGGATTTCAACCTAGATCCAAGTGTCAGGCAAACCGAAATACCAGCTGTTTTTCCTTATATACAAAAAACACTAGAAACCACTAACAACCCAGAATTGAATCATAGTACTAGGTCTAGATCCATTTATTTACTATCCAGATCTGGATAATCAAATACTGTCATGGCTCATTTCCAGATATGCTTGGATCTTATCCATATTTGATGGCCTTAAGAGTACCATTAAAGGTGAGCCATCTTGGAAATGACTGATATAACATCCATGAAGAAAGAAAAAGGGTAAAGGGGAAGGTCCACAAGGAATAAGACCCCAAATAAACTAACCAGTTCCATGAAATATATGGACGGAGAGATTGGATCAGGTCCAAGGAATCTTTTTCTTTCATTTGGGCTAGGCCAAGGGAAACACCCTTATCATCTACCATACAGTGACAAGCCTCAGGTTGGTAAAACCCTTATCATCGACCATACATTGCATAGGCCCGCCACAAAGAAAGGGTATCCTTATTTTTTTTTTGTTTATATTTACAGGGAGAAACCGCCCCTAGGATATCAGAGACATAGCCGCACTGGCTTTGCCTGCTGTACTTACGATCACTGTCCAGATAGTGTAAAACTCTGTGGGCTTACCCTTTGCCCCTAGGGAGTCGTCAAGCTATGGGTTGCTCAATGAATGATGCCCAAGAGATTTGAACCTAGACCGACTGCCTAGCGGCCTAGGCTCCATCCCACTACGTCAAACCCCTTTGAGGTGCATCCTTTGCTTGATTGTTAAGAATTGTGTTAAGTGCTGAAAATGGATCGCTTGGACCCAAGATCCGAGGGCGTAAGAGTAGACTGGATGAAGTTGGAGGATCCAATTAACTATTGGTTTTTGTTAGGTAGAAAACAACCTATCTAACCTGCTTGTAGCTTTGCCCCAAAAATACTATTGAATCAGCTGGGTGGATCACTAGTGCTTCAAATCATTGCTATTTGACTTGGAACTGTTTTTGAAAAACAGAGCATGTTTGCTTTTGGTCACAGGTGGGGATGAACAATCACAGCCGAGAAAAGTGAAAGTTGATCACAAAGTCAATCTTGTGACCAAGTTTCACCAGATTAAAAGCAGAATCAAACACAGCCGACAATTACAATCAAAACTTGTAGTACTCTGTTCTCATGTTTCACTTTGAAAAAGTTTGGAGATTTTCACCTGAAAAAGTTTGGAGATTGTGATTTACAATCACAGGATTGGATATTAAGAAAATCCAAACATGCCTTCGAGTTATTTTTTAAAACATGAACATGAAAAAGCCCCTATAAAACGATTTGATCTTGGACATATTAATATAATAGTTCCCAATCCTCATAAGAAAGATCCCGATTTTGTTTTTTGTCTCTGTTGACAAGATAAACAAAAAAGAATAAAGATTGGTGTGTAACCGACTCTAACAACCGAGGACGAATGAGATATTATAACTGAAAGATCTCAGGTTCAAATCTTATCATAACCGAGTCTCATGTTCAAATCCCATAGAGGTTATCCCCAGCTTGTGCAGAAAAGAAAAATAAACAAATAAATAAATAAGAAAGAGTAAGATATGACTCGGGGTTTGGAGTCTGCTCCGGTTCGAGATGAGACCTATTAGTTTCGGCGTATTATTTGGATCCATGACTCAAATCCAACCAAAGTTATGCTTCTTCAACAGGATAATTAAAAGAGGAAAACATATTTAAAAGATGGAAAATAGTGAGTAAAGCATATATAACTCCGTTATTTTCTTAACTAACGAATTTCGTGTCGTTACGGCGAAGAAATCATTCAAGTCAGAGAGAGAGAGAAGAAGAAGAAGAAGCTTCACACCTCTCGTCTTTAACGGCGAGGTTGAGGAGGGCGAGGAGCGCGGCCTCCTTGGGGCCGTCCATTGGGGAGGAGAGCATCCGAACGAGCGGCCCGATGGCGCCAGCTTCGCCGAAGAGGCGTCGGTGTCTCGGCGACGTCTTGGCGAGGCGCCGGATCTCCCACGCCGCCATCACCTCCGACTCTGGGTCGCCGGATAGCGCCAACGCCACCGCCTCCCACACCGCTACCTCGCCGGGTACCTCATCATCCGACGCCATCGCACGAGCCCAGATAGCAAACTTTGTTGCGAGTGGAGTGATGAGTCCGAGCCCAGTAGGTCCGATCGGACCCTTCTTCTTCTGCTGCTGCTGCTCTCTCTCTCTCTCTATATATATATACAGTTTTGTAGTGAGAGAATATATAAAAACGAGGACAGACGAGAGGTGAGGTTCTCCTTCTAACGGGCATCTTTATTTATATGCGAACGTTGATGCTGACGTGGGATAACGGTGGATTTTTTTGTTCATAATTATTTTAAACGGCTTGGCTTGGTTCAGCTCTCTCTCTCTCTCCTGTTTGTTTTTTTTTACATTTATTAAGTGAGCTGGTCCAACTACATATTTCTAATGGAGTTGTTGTTTGTTTGACCTCTTATAGGAAGGAAGTCTTTTCCTATGAAAGAGGGGCTCTCTCATAGGAGAGGACACGAAACAAACACCAAGGATTGGAAGTAGGATGCAAACAGGTGGCACTCGGGGATGGAGGACATGAAACTGGGATGGAGGTGGGGGTGGAGGTTGAAATCCATCCCCGTGCGGGGATGGAGGTGGGGATGAAGGTTCAGATTTTGAAGCGGGGCGGGGGTAGAGTCCTTGTCCCTGCCCCCGCCCCGGTCCACTGCTATCCTTACTTTGAAATGACCGATTGATTTATTTGCTTTTTTAGATTTTATATGACTAAAAGTATATATATATATATATATATATATATATATATATATATATATTAGTAGTAGTAGTACAAGTTTGTCTTTAGAACTGAGGTTTGAACTTTATAATGGTAATTATTAATTGGCTGTTTTCAACCATTAATCAGCAGACACGAGGCTTGATGAGATGCAATCACATTGTACAAAAATAAGTGCCACTGCACCTGACCGGCAACAGGTGGCTAGTGGTCAGGTCAGTGCAATAGCAAAATATTTTTGTGCAATGTGACTGCACCTGATCTGCTAGCGGCATGCTATTTTCTTTTTTATAGGCAAGCTGGAGTTAGGCAGACACCCACCAGCCATACAACCATAACATTGGATTTGAACTTGCAACGTCCCAACACAATCAGGTGATGTGCACCAACTGTTCTTACCAAACAAGCAGAGCCCAATGCAATTATACGGTAAGGTTGGGTAGGATGGAAAGCTCCCCTGAAACTGAGACTGCTACAGGTTTGAATAGGCATTGACTTGGCCATGGCCTTACCATTCAGATTTTCTGTCTGGCTTATAAGGTAATTGCCTCCAGAGACTTGACCCACCAAAAGCTGTAAAGCATATCCAATGATCGGTACTCGGTCCAATCAATGGATGCCACGGCCCAAGAATTCCTGGTTGGGTGGGGGAAGGGGGTACTTTGCAAGGCCTTGGTTGATCACTGAATCTGCTCACCAATAGCTGACCCATGACCAAGTCATTCCTGGTGCCTCCTGATTTTCCATCTGCATGTCCCCACAATACAGGGCCTTTCAAATATAAGAAATAGTACGAATTCCACATGCCCCACTCTCTGTTCCACTGCAAGTGTGGTCGAGTGGTTGGGGCCTCTCTCTCTCTTTATATATACATATGCTGTTTTTTTTTTCTGTTTTTATAATCAGGTTAAGGGATAGTCAGCAGTGGAGTTTGTACCCGTCACCCCTCTGCCATGATAGTGAATCTCTATCAATTAAACTGTCAGAGTCTACCAACTTGAGCTTGAATGCTCATGGGTGTATGCAGTTTGGTAACTCAAACTGTTAGACCACAACATCACATGACTGGTAAATTTACTACAGTTAGTAAAGAGTTGAGATCAAAGGAGCGGTTAAGTGGCATGGGGCCCACAGTTTCAGCAGGCCCCCACATGTCATGTGATTGGCTACGGCACATAGCTGCTCCCTGGATCCCTGCTCGTTAAGTAAAAGGACATGTAGAAGTTTATTAAATTACATATAACCCCAACTAAAATATAAACCAGAGTTACCAGAAGCATTGTAGTACATGAGGAAGCGTGTTTTAGAAGCGCGAAAGGTGCTGAAAAGCATAAATTTTTTTACGAAGCATGCTTTTTGCTTTCTCTTATTTTTTTTCATTTTTTTTTGTTTTTTTGTTTTTACTTTTTCCTCTTTTTTCGCTTCCTCCTTGCATTCCCTTCTTTTCTTAGGTCGCTTTCGGTTTGCTTCCTAGGTTACTTTTGAGACGATTCCTGGTTTGCTTCTAAGTCTTCCGGCGTTTTTCACTTTCTAAAATTTTGGAAGGGTCTCACTTCCCGCTTCTACCCGCTTCTACTTCTCGCTCCTGCTTTCCCGACTGACAACTCTGGTATAAACTAATTCTTTTCTCTATTTTCATGCTGGAGCTCTGCATGGTACATCAGAAAGTGTTAGAATCTACAACAAAATACAAATGATTCTACCCAAATATGAAGCAAGATCTTAGGTTATAATCTTTCTTAAATTTGATGGATTTAAAAGATTAGATGGGATTTCATCCATTTTTATTATACCTTGATTATTTCTTATATTTGTTATGGATAAAGTTTCTTTATGTGTATCATACACTTATGTAAATGTGAGTGAAAGAATGAATAAGATGAGAAAGAAAGAGGGAACACAAACTTTTTTCCATGGATATAGTGCCACATAACTGTCTTGTTATTTCCCTTTCTTTGTTCTATTATTTTATTTTATTTTTATTCTGTCCGTTATTTTTTTTCTTTTTTACATAAAGAAACAATGTCTATTATTGTCACAAAAGTTCTTTGGGGGTTATAGGAATGTTTGGATGTCCTAGAATAAAACCCTCCCATTATGTATGAATATTACGGGAATTGGGCAACATAAAAGTGGTACGAAGAAAGGGGTTACCTCTTGCCCCTTTTCTATGAAAATCTCCAAGTGGCTCAGTTAATTGATTGACTTTATGTGGATCCTTAAATTTTAGAAAACAAAAACAACAAGGTTTACATTATAAATATAGTTTTTTAAAAGGTAGATCCAAAATAGGATATGAAGTTAGGATGATTGTGGGGGCTTTTCTTCAAGGTAGCACATTTTTTCTCCTCAGTTGAGTAGAGATTAGTTGAACGAGGAACTTCAGATCTTCATTTTTAGGGCTGACAATGTTGTGAAACTCGTACCCCATATGTAATCTTATAAAAAATATGAGCTCAGGCAGGAGTAACTAATACTCGAAAAATATGAAAATACCAAAAATATGCAAACATTAAGACTATCAAAACTAAAAACAAATTCACACCTTGGGTTTAGGTAGCTCTTTCTATGTCTGACCAGCGTGGGAGCACGAGCTCCAGAGAAGGTTTGAGACTGGAGATTTGGATCCTAATTTGATCTCAATGTGAACTTAAACTAGGCAAGATCAGTTATGAGAGGTTCTGCAAAAATTTTGACAGAGTTTCTTGCGTATCTGAGATCCAAACCTGATGGGCATTTCTGATTGGATGTATTTGAAATAAAAAGCTAAGATTTATTCAAAGCACATTTCCTTGAATAAAAGTTTTGTCTTTGTAAAGAGGATTTGGGATTTGGAATATTCTAATCTCGATCTAGAAAGTGAGACAATTTTTCTCCAAAGGGCACACATTTCAAGATGATCAACAAGTACTGACGACAATTGTGATAACAACAAATCTTAATAACAACAATTCTAATAATGATAATTCTTGGTGCTAACAACAATTTTTTGGTGATAAGGACACATTTTTTATGTCAACAACACATTTTTGGTTGATAACAATAATTGTTGGCGACAATTCTTATAATGACAAATAAATTTGTCGTTAGGAAACTCATTAAAACATGCTCAACAATTTAAAATTTTTTATCACAACTTCCTATGCAAATGTCAGTTTGAAGTAACTTTTGATGCATTAGAAAGATGACATCCTCAAATTTATCTTTTAAGTTCAAAATCAAATTCAATCATTTTGGTGATAAAAAGTATACTCAAAGTAGGCTATGCTTGAAAAATAAGATTTTTATTAAACAAGTTACCATGTTTTGAACATAACTTTCTACTTTGATCTCGTATTAACTTAATTTTTAGCTTATTTGAAAGTTAAGATTCTCTAATTTAATTGATCTTTTGAAAAAAATATTAAAGATATCATTTTAGAGGCCAAAAATGAATTTGAAGTTAGCAAAACTTTAAAAAGAACAAAAAACACTGAATTTTGGTATGCGACTCCTAACATGAAATGAATCACTCAAAATTTGTGTCTACACTTAAGTGGTTGTAAATCTTTTTTTTTTCGGAACCAGAGAAAACTATCTCAATCATGAGTTTATTTAAGGCATGTTGCCTTGAATGAAGGTTTTATTTTTGTAAAGAGGATTTGGGATTTTGAATATTCTAATCTCGGTTTGAAAAATGGGACGATTTTTCTCTAAAGGTACACATTTTGAGACTATCAGCAAGTGTTGACAACAATTATGATAATAACGACAATTCTAATAACGATAATTCTTGGTGATAACAACAAATTTTTGGTGATAACGACACATTTTTTATGATAATGACACATTTTTGGTTGATAACAACAATTGTGTTAACGACAATTCTTATAACGATAAATTAATTTGTCGTTAGAAAACTGACTAAAACATGTCCAATAAGTTAACTTTTTTCGAACATAACTTTCTAATCGGATGTCGATTTGAAGTGACTTTTGATATATTGGAAAACTGATATCTTCAAATTTATCTTTTACGTGCAAAACCAAATTCAATAATTTTGGTGGTAAAAAATGCACTCAAAGTGGGCTATGCTTGAAAAATATGATTTTTACTAAACAAGTTACTTTATTTTTGTAATAATTTTCTACTCTAATCTCGTATTAACTTAATTTTTGGCTTATTTGAAAGCTAAGATACTCCAATTTAGTTGATTTTTTGAAAAAAATATTAAAGATATTGTTTTAGAGGCCAAAATTGAATTTGAAGTTAGAAGAACTTTGAAATGAACTAAAAATACTGGATTTTGATATGCCACTCCTAATATGAAATGACTCGATCAAAATTTTTGTGTCTATACTTTGGTGATTGCAAATATTTAATTTTTTAACCAGAGAAAACTATCTCAATCATGAGTTTATTGGTGTAAAAAACTATATGTTCTCCTTACCCACTAGGAAGTATATTTAACTTTGGCCTCATAGCAAGTGATACACACTAAAAAATGAGCACGTCAGATCCTAGACAAGCGGGTGAGTATATCTAACTTGGGCCTTGCATCAAGGGATGCACACAAAAAAATGATCTTGTATTTGAAGATTTTTGGGCATCTCGTACCTTTGGATATGAGATCTCTTGTAAAGATGATTGAAGGGTCTAGAATAGGCCCCATTCAAGCCAAGCTCGAATGCTAAGATTGGGGCATTCAAATGTACCCTATATGTATATGGTGTACCCTTATGAGAAAGAGAGAGCTTCAGGCCAAACACTTCCACAAAATTATACCTTTTTACATTTTAATATATATAAAAATAAATGATTTTATCTATTCACTTTCAATCTATTAGGGAACTTCACAGGAAAGGGAAATCCTAACAACTAAAGGAGATCCAATGATTGGAGTACGTACCTTGGAACACTTGGTCCAATCACTAGATGCTACACATGCAATCAGCATGGGGGAGGGGGAGGGGGAGGGGGAAGGAGAGGGATTCATGGCATACAATCATTGGGTCAGATTTTGATGCACCCTCAATATGAGAATGCATAACTACACTATGAAGTACATTGAAGGAAATTAAAATTTTAATAAAGTAAATAAAAATAACAATTGCAAGGAAAAGGAAAAAGGAAGAATTTAGGGTTTGAGAGAAAGAGAGAAAGGAGATCATAATCATTCTAAGATCTCTCTTGGTTCCCTCTTAAATTTATAGGAAAACCATGAATCTAGAGCGTATCATATTTTTATAGTCTTGGGTCTCAGGTATGAGTTGCTGAATAGCACAACCTAAGAAGATGGACTATAAGCATGCTTTATTTGTCCCTTCATTTATCACATAGATCTTTGCATATTTGAATCTTCTTATTTTGGTACTGGATCTGATACAAAATATGCATTAAAATTCAGGTCATCCTACCCTCTTGGATTTGAGGTACTCATTTCTCTTGGATCTTTTAGACCATGTTAATTTTGTCTCGCCTCTGCATCACTCTTCCTTAGCAGGAAAGAATTTGGCTATGATGAATTGACTTGCTCATGACAGGAGAATAAGTCAAAAACATTGAAAATTGACAAAATTTGTCAATCTTTAGGAAGCTCAATTAAGTATGCATTATTCCATAACTGCTTTAAAACCCTAAATAGACCATATTTGTGAGGACTCAACTTTTTGTACATTCTTATGAGAAAACATTTCAAACACAAATATACCATAACCAGTTCACTTTTCGCAAAATTGACATTGCGATGACCCTTATCAACATGAGATTTGTAAACTACATAACTTTCTTCAAGCTTTCTTTTGACTTGGGAATGCATTTCATGTATGCATTCAATAACATCATGGGCTTCAAACATGGGTTCAATAATACAAAGAACCAGACCCAAATTCACAACATGGTTAAGTGATTGCACATAGATATTATGAAAAGGGGATTTACCAATGGATCAATTCATCATATTCATGTAAGCAAACTCTGCTTGGGGCAATACTAGGTCCCAACTCTTGACATTATCGTCAACCAAACTTCGTAAAAGATCTTCCAGTGTGCGATTAACCACCTTAGTTTATCTATCAGCTTGAGAATGAAGGCACTACTAAACTGGAGTTTAGTTTTTAGTAATGCACATAAGGATATCCAAAATAACCCAAAACTGTGTATTGATCGAACATGATAGAGCGAGGTAAACCATGATAACATATCACATCAAAAAAATAATAAGATGCAACAAAAGATGCGTCTGTAGTATGTTTACAAGGTATGAAAATGATCTATGAAAATCGATCAACCACCACTAAAATTGAATCAAAGCCTCTTGTTATTTTAGGGAGTCCTAAAATAAAATTTCATAAAAATGTGTTCTCAAAGGCAGTCAAGACATGTGTTATGGATCCCTAATTTTTCAAAAGGAATAATCAGGTAAATTTTAAAATAGATTTGGATTTCTGTTGTTCAAGTTGCGTGTCTTTCCTTTTTTGATGAGCAGGGATCAATCTAGTATGTAATGGTAGGCAAAACACTGCTCCAGTACTACGGACCACTCTAAGTATGCATCAACATCAATCCATTTTATGAACTTTGACAAATCCATCTTGACATCATAGATCTCCACTCACTCATTTGCTTGCCCAAAATGTAAAATCACTGGGTTTGTTGGGTGATCATGCCAAAAATCTTGTTCAGCCCAATCTCAGGTTATTCCAATCTGAATTGACCCATTTTCAGCCTCAAACCCACCGGGTTGGACTCAAGACGCCAATTTTGATATGTTTCTTACAACCCAACCCATACTAGACTTAATTAAACTTGGAAAATGCTTTAGATGTCTCTTGGGTTTGATCAAAACCAGATCCAACAATATTTTGAGTTTGAATCAGGTTAAAACCAAACATCCTTACCCTAGAACCTGATCCAAAATTTAATTTATTCTAACCTAGGTCCCATGATTCATCCAAAACCCCAATCTGATCGTTATCCAACAAAAAACAAACCAAACCCTATCCATATTACCTAAATCCAAACCTTATATTGGATTTGAACCTAAATCGAACCAAAACACAACCTAATTTAATCCAAACCTTGAACCCACTAATAACCATGCCAAATTATCCACTACTTAAGCAATCCTTGAAGCACCCTTTTGACCCAGAAAGTGTAATGACCCCAATTGACTCAAGAAAATTAGTGATTTTTTTTAAAGCATTTGTGGAATACCTCCAAAGAATCTGGGGAACATCACAAATTTAATATACCAAGATACAAACCATTTCATGCATTGAATCAACTTGAAGTAATAAAATCAAACTTCATTAATTTAATCAATAAGTCAAATGTCTAAGAATATCAAAATTGTCTATGATCATGCCATCTGGTTATCACCCAAACACCATCACAAGTCTCATAACCTCCAGCTAGCCAGTCCAAGACATCCTGTATAATAGTCTTAAGAAAACAAGTAAGAACCAAAGTCCTTGTACGGATTCCTCTAAAAATCCAAGCAGTAAAGAAATGGCATAAAGAAACTCATGTATAAATTTTAGAGAAAATCACAAGCATTAACTTACCATAAATATTTTACCATTCAAGCATTCATGCAAATATCATGCAAAACCAAATATCATGCAAAACTAAATATGCGTAGATGTATGAACTAATGATGAACAATAAATTATGCATGATTCAATGCACATTAAGTTATTTATCAGAGTTGTTTTTGCATACATGTCCCTATTTAAATGCACATAAATTTACTTTTTACTTTTTATTAAACCCACAGATACTCAAAATAGACATAAATATCTGAAGTTCTAGTTAGGTTCCCAGACATAGATTAACACATAATTTATATTTTATTTACTAGGCTTCATACTTGTTTCTCGACCGATATAAAAAATCAACAACATCAATCAGAATATTAGAAATCAACATCTAATGACAGGACATAAGAAAAATTAACATCCACTAATGCCACTTTCTTGGTATTCCAATAACTACAACTGAGTCAACAATACCACCCATAGGCAAAGTGGCTGAAAGCGCCCTAAAACCGTGGCAAAGAAGTGAAGCATACATTGGGTTCTGGGGTACAATCACACACGAAGTTAATTACATTGTTTTGGTCTCTTTTACCATTTCAAATCAAATCTCAAGTTCTTTACACACGAACTATTTTATAAATCAATATGCAAAAACTATTTTGAGCTCTGACCCTCATAATTTAACAATGTAATTAAATTTGAAAAACTAATAATTCCAAAAAATTAATTTTGCAATGCATAAACAAAATCAACAACATTGTAGCAACACATGCTTCTGACCTACACGACCCACAGTGGTTCACACATAACCACTAACATATCTCAGCAGTTAATTTATGCCAATTGCAAAATTTTAGTGAATATGAACACACACATAGTTTCCAAATATGTTCACAATGTGCATTCAAAATACAAAAAGAATGCACATTTAGCCAGACACATACACATGTAAATAGATGTTGGTATACCACACCATTAATGATCATTTCCATGCATATAATCAACCAAACATGTATATGATCACAATCATGCAACCATCAAATTATTTTCATATTCATGCGTATGATATGCACAATTGCAAACTGATTAGTTTAGGATCAGATTTATGTAACAAACCAGAAAATACACTTTTCGATCAAGTTTATGTACATGATCATCTTCATGTAGATAAATCAGCTTTGCAAAAAATTTCACAGCTGGTCTGATTCATGTACACGATTAGAATCATGGACATATATCGATCATAACAAAAAGGTATGCAATCTTCGGATTAGACTCATGTATCAAAACAGATTAATGTATATGGATTGTTCAACACCATCATAATCAGTGGCTGACTGGATTTATGTATATGATCGGATTCATGTACATGGATCAACCAAACATGAGTGTACATCTCAACAGCTGGTCTGATCCATGTACATAATCAGATTCATTTACATGGGTCAGCCAAACATATATACACATATCAACAACTGGGCTGATCTATGTACATGATCAGATTCATGTACATGGATCGACCTATCATAAATATACATATTCATAGCTGGTCTGATCAATGTACATGGTCAGATTTATGTACATGGATCAACCACTCTTAACATCAACTACTGAATAGAAAAAAAAATACAACTGCTAAAATCAGAAAATAAATCACATCATCGGGGTTGATTCATGTACATAAACAGATTCATGTACATGGATCAACCAGACATATAAATTCATGTTAACAATCAGCTGGACTGATTCATGTACATGAACATGTTCATGTACATAAATTGGCCAAACATAATAATCGACTGGTTATGTATAAACATACTAACAACTAAGCCGTTAAACAAAAAATATTAAGTAGACAGTTTGTCAGACATGAATTAAATTCAGTTGGGTTGATTCATGTACATGAACAAGTTCATGTACATAGATCGGCCAACGTAAATAACCATGTTAGCAGTTGGTCTGATCCATGTACATGATTAGATTCATGTACATAGAACAACCAAGCATAAATTTAATGTTTGCTGTCCATATTCATGTATATGATCAGATTCATGTACATGAATCAACAAACATTAAATATCAATCAGCATGAACAATAAAACCAAGAAACCTAAACTGCATGTATACTTCCATGTGCATGAGCAATAAAATCAACAAATCAGAATGCGTGAACATGAAAAAATCAATAAATCTAAATTAGATGTTTTCAGATGCATGAGCAGGAAAAATTGACATATATGAACTATATATGTGTTTTCATATGCATGATCAATAAAAATCGATAATTTGACTACATGCATGTTTTCAGATGCATGATCAATAAAATCGATAAATCTGAAGTATACATATACCTATATATTAAGATGCATGAACAATAAAAAAATTGATAACATTGAACTACATTATATATATATATATATATATATATATATATATATATATATATTGGATAAACAAGGAAAATCGATAATCATGAAAAGCATTATATATATATACATATATAAAATTGGCAATATATATCTATATATAGCTTTGAAAATCAGATTTCCCCTTTTCTCTCTAAACCTATGCCCAAATCAATTTTGTACGTATTCCTTCCCATGCAGATTGAGAGAGAAAGTCGTACCTTGATTCGTAGTGTGAAGAACTTTAAAAAAATCGATGGATGCAGTATTTTATTTATTTTTCTTCTTCTTCTTCTTTTTCCTCTCACATGATTTTCACTTTCTCTCTTTTTCTCAACTCTCTCTATCTCATTCTTTCTCTCTAGAACATGAGTTCTAGAGAGAGAGAGAGAGAGAGAGAGAGAGAGAGAGAGACTCTAGACCCCCTTTTCATATTATTTGATTTGCTGTAGAGAGGGGGGGGCGGGGGGTGACGTCCCCCCCTCTAGAGGCTCTCAACGAGGGTAGAGTTTTACTAAGTGTAGAACTCTACTCCCTTATCTTTTTATCTTCTAGATTTTTATTTTTATTGTTTTAATTAATATTCTTAAAGAATATTTTAGGAGATAGACGCCCCCTTCTGGAGGTAGAACTCTACCTCATCCTTATTCTTATTTAAAAGTATCTTTAAAACTTTAAATTCAAATTAGTTTTAAAATTGTCATGAATGAATTTTGGATCAAAGATCCAAATCCATATCAAAATGGATCCCAACCTAGATCAGATCCTAGTCAATATGGATCCTAGGCTGAGTTCAGATCCATATTAACATAGATCAAATGGAGTGAATCAAATCCGACCCAACCTAGAAAAAGCTAAAAAACAGAAGCCAATCATTTTTGAAAAACATTTTTTTTGGGCCAACCGTAATCTAAATTCAAAAAAATAGATCTCCTATGAGATCCACACTTTGAGGCGGATGCTTTCGAATTTGGCCTGAATTTAAATGATTTTTTCTCAATTTTTTTTTTGAATTTAAATATTAAAGGCTAAAAATTTCTCAAGTTATAATTAACTCACTTAGCTATTGTCAGTGGGCTCTGGGCCACGCCCAGACCTAGCTGACTCAGCAATATTTAGTTATTTTTTCATGATTTTATCAAATTTAAATATAAATATATAATTCAAAAATTATATTTTAGACTTTAAAAATCATCAAATATTACTGGAAGGGAACCCTTGGATCTGATTAATTATAAGTGGATCAAAGTGTGATTGGATCCTCCTACCCTGACCCTTGTACTGCAAGCATATCCATTTGGTATTGTTTTATACCAACCACCTAGAAGCATATGGGCCTACAAGTATTTTTTAGTTCAAATCGCCTATAAAATGGACCCTACCATCGTCAAATCGTCCAGATCAATGCTTAGAAGACTGACATCCACTGGAGATTGTATTACTTCCTTGGGTCTTTAAGACACATCAAAATTAGAAGAAACAACAACGTTACCAAATTGGAGGGTGAATCTTTTCTCAACCAGAAGAGAATGATGCAGCAGTAGAGCGAGGTGATTCGGTTCTAAGGATCCATTTGGATCTTGTTTTTAGTTTAAGTTTTTCTATTTGAGTATCATTTATAAATAATTCTTTTTTATGTAATGGATCTATCTTAGATCTAATTTAAAATTAAGGTTATTGGTTATTCCCTATAAATGCTCATTATAGAGACTTTTGTAGGGGACTTAATGTGATTTTTTGAGAAACCCTTTTGCTTTCCCTTTTCCTTATTTTTATTATTTTATTGTTATTTGTTATTTTTCTTTAATTAATTTGAATTTTTAGTTTCATAGTTTAATTCATTAATGTAATTTCGCGAATCTGGCAACCGATTTGCATAGATACCCTTGCAAGGTACTGACCCTGTGGGTCCAATACTAGATCTGTTCTCCTTAGGAACTGTGACTTAAGGGTAAGTGCTACCTTTTTTTTTTCTCCCTCTAACATGGGCCAATCGACCGATGGCCCTGGCACGCACATGAAGGTGTGGGACTCACCCCCAAAATGCAAAAAGTCATTCAAGAGCAAGTTAAGAGAAAAGAACACCTTCTCCATAACATAGCTAGAACAAGTCACATGGTTCTTGTCCCTTTGATTCGAATATATGTAATCAAATTCTGCTGTTAAAGGAGTAGGCATTTCAAAACGGTTGTTATGATTTTTCCATTATTTTAATAGCACCGAAAAAATGACAGAAAACAATTAAGAGACATGGATTGGATCTTTTATGATTTTTTATTGTTATATTCATGATCTTAAGATATTTAACCTGATCCGTTTCAGAACATTGCCTAAAATATTTGACCTGAACTGTAGTTAGCAATATGTGAGACAAGAATCATTTGTTAGAGGATGAATGCATGATTAGAAATGTTGTTAAAAAAACCAAAAGAAGGCATTAAAAAACAAATGACAATTAAAAAGATTGGCAGACTATATGCGGATTTAATTTTATAAAACGAGGTCAAAGCCATCGACATGTATGTAAGTTTTTTCTTCCAAAATGAACTCGCAAATAGGATGTATTATTGCAAACATGATTCAAACCCGCAATCTGTTAAATTTTGGACCCATGTTAAAATCTTTCTGAAAGGTGTTTCGAATATAAATTTTCGTATTCTAAGGGGGCGTTTGCGCGTCACAGAAACTGGGGCTTTTCGGCAGAAACACACCGTGACTAAACAAACTGGGCACTCTTTTTCCTCGCGGAAAAGGAGTCCAAAATCCACGAGAACCCCTTACTTTCAGCGGAAAGGATTCCCGTGGGTGGTAGCCCGATTCCGTTTCCGTGGAAAGGAAAGGGCGGAAGAGGGTGCCACACGCAAACACTCCCTAAATGTTTATCTATAACTTAAAAAGGACTTTATTGCTGACATTCTGAAACGGCAGATCTCCATACTTTTTTGTTTTTAAAGTTTTAATGACAAAGACATGGTCTAGGAGTTTTGCTAACTATTGTTTGGCTTCAAGATAGGATCAATCCAACCGAAATAGCTGAAAGGATCCAAAATATGGTTGGCAGGATCCAAACGAATGTGGCCCAATTGAATCAAAATAATGTATGAATATAGATGTCTGGGCACACGGGAGTCCTAGCATTCGAGTTTTACGCTGCTGGCACGACAACTGTAGGTAGAGCAGAGGCTGAGCCAAGCGTGTCCAGGTCTTAGTGCAGAGTGCAGTTTCTTCGGGTTATAAATAAATTTTTTTGCACCTCGTTGTGAGAGACAGAGTTGGATGAGTCCTAAAGAGCAAAAGAATGAACATGGTAAAAGGAGCACACCCCATGTGCACTCATGAATGTGGTGTAAAAGACAAGTATGGAACCCAAATTCATGTGCCTGCAACAGACAAAAATGCCTCAGTCCTCCCCTTTTCGTTGCCTCAATTAAAATATATATCTGTCGCTTTGGGAAAAAGAGTTGTGAAAATAGAACAGCATTGCCAAATAAGGTTCTTCTTTATGCAGCTTCTTTCTTCATGGTCATCTTGATTCATTGCCTTTTTAGGGTTCCATAACTGGGTTATATATGAGATCCTCACTGAGAACAGACATGTAGGCACCCAACAATTCCTACTAATAAAGACTGACCATTTTGTGTTTTTCGGATAATCATCCAAAACCCACCTCAGTAATCGAGTTCATTGGCATGAATTAAACTCCAGATCCCTTTGCCAACTCGAGGGTACGCCGGTGCAGTCCTTGGGGCAAAGGACATGCTCGTGAGTTGCGAACTCCTGACATTTCATTAATTTTGACTGTGTTTGGGAGCCTTGCATTTGGATGAAAACACAGTTTTAGTGTGTTGCCAAAATATGGTTTCGCCAATGTGTGATGTTATGAGATGGAGCTGCCAAAAACATTCTATCATTGTAGGTGTTGAACCTGCCAACACCAGTCCCAACACATTGTTTTAGCAATACCAGTGCTCTCAAACAGCAAGAGAGTCTGAGAGCATAGCCAAACCCATAACACGACCTCCTCTTCAGCGCCTTACTGCCATTCATGAGTCTCCTCTATCTACAGGATGAGCAGAGCTTAGTTTAGCAATACCTATAAGAAGTAAGCCTGGAAGATTATTTATGTTCACATGCACATTTATCGTAGAGTACTACTAAGGGCATGTTTGGTTGTGTTTTGAAAAAGTGAAATTACTGTTTAAAAGAGATATCTCATGCGATTTCAAATCTCATGAGACCTCTTGAAATAAGATTCGCTTTTTAAATCTCATTTTCTGGTTATGTGCCAACTCATGAGGTTTGTTTTTGAGGTTCTGTGACATTTTTGTTTTATGTTTGGTTGCTTTTGAGGTACCGTTGAAATGAGATTCACTTTTTAAAGTATATTAAAAAGTTACCTAAGAGTTTAAGCTAAACCTCGTGACCAGGTGCAAAACATTTCCTGCCTAAAAAAACAAAGTCCCTGCTATATAATAAAAGTTGAAATTCATTGCAAGAAGTCTTTTTTAAAGTGATTTACATAGAGGCACCTAGATTACAGAGAATTTGTGTTTAGTCACCTCAGGTTTCAAAATTTTAAACAAGCTTCACTTATTATTTTTTGAAAATTTTTCAAATGCACACCAAACTTTTGGGTCTAATTCACGTGCGTACCAAATTTTTAGGGCTTTTCAATTCTCCACCAAAGGGTTTGCCACAGTTAATCAAATGTCCCCCATTTGGGGATCTCCTGTAATCCTGTTAGTTGGCTCTTGAGTTAACTCTATCCATTGTTTGGAAGTTACTGCACGTTTGGGCTTCACATAATCCATAATTACTGTCTTGCCCTTATTGCAAAAACATGCATGATTTCCTCCATGCTATTTAGGAATAGAAACGGGTTGAATATGGCTAAGGGATCATATAAATCCATAACTTCATTGTGATGTTTGAGTTAGATCTGATTCCCATTTTACACCCATTTTAAAAATCTCAGGTTTTATCAGGTTAAGAAAATGAAATAGCAAACCAGATCCTCATAATTTAAGGGGTACCTTCACTAAAATACTGAGGCCAAGTTAGATATTTGACAAAAATCATAACCCAAACCCAAACCCAAACCCAATTCCCATATTAGTTGGGTTGGGTTCGGGCCAACCCAAATAATATTCACTAGGCATTTTTTGTGACCATATCTGTGAATTTGGGTCGAATCAGGTCGCCAATACAAACCCAACTTGCTGATAGCCCTGCTCTTCACATAAGAAATAAAAAAGGTTTAATATCGGTTCGGTCAGGCCTTGGCCCAAAACTATATTACCATTATTGAAAACATGTCTAGATTTCCATCCAAAACTAACTCAAACATACAAAAAAGAGTTGTGGATTTGTATAGGATCTAAACTTCATCTTTTCAGGGTCTACCAAGAATTGGTGAAACCTAATTCTTTCATTCCCAAATAAAATATGTTTAAGGATAAAATACTATGAGTTACAATACAATATGCTGGATCTTTTGATGCCATTTTCTCCTAAAAACACTCAATAACAAGCAAAGAATATATATTTTTTACCTTAACCCATTTTCTTGAGTAAAAATGCACTCTTGAGAAAATCGCAAAAGCCCTCTCCCTTAGCACACAAGGCGGCCGCCAAATCGATCTCACGGCTCCTAGGGTGTGTGGGTTTCCTTCTAATAGCCTCTACAAAAATTGAGAAGTCGACGCTCAAGAGGCCTTTAAAACCCAAAACTTAAAAGTCGAGTTTTGAGGCCTTTTAAAGTATGCCAGGACCGTATTGTACAATATAGGGTGTATCGTACAATACACCTGATACGGGTATGATACACACTCGTATCATGATACAATTGTGCATCATATCATAAACCCCAAAAGTAACAACATGTATCGTATGGTATCATAAACATGTCAATGAATTTAAAACATTATAAAATATTTTAATTTTCTTGCCATTAAGAACAGGTGAAAGACATTTTGGAGAGAGAGGAAGTCCTAATTTTAAGTCTACTAAGAAGGGGAGAAAGACATTTTGGAGAGAGAGCAGTTATAAATAGTAATTGTTTTTTAAAAAAAAATGACAATGTACCATATAAGTAACACTTTTTTTTATAAAAACTATATACAAATGCCCATACAAATTTTTAATTACATTATCAACTCACATGGCAAGAATGTCAATTAATGCATCCAACTTTTTGCACTTGATGTCCTTTCTTATACTTTTATAATATTTATGATTTATGATTAATAAAATAGAGATAAAGATATGAAGTTACATGCATAGTATATGGACTAGATCCTTGTCCAATTTGGATATTTTGGATTTTTACCTGATTAATATTTGAAAACATCACGAGGACTTTTACCTGATTGTTTGATCAGAGAGTAGCGATTTATAGTAGAAATCATATCATAGAGTAACGACTTCTATTGTAAATCGCTACTCTCTGATCTGATTTCTACTGTAAATTGCTACTCTCTGATCTGATTTTTACTATAAATTGTTATCCTCTGATATGATTTTTACTATAAATCACTATTCTCTGATATGATTTCTATTATAAATCGTTACTCTCTGATGATTTTTATTATAAATCGCTACTCTCTGATATGATCTCTTTTGTAAATCACTGCTCTCTGTCTAATCAGTTTGACGATGTTACCATTATCTCTTCTGTAAATCGTTATTCTCTATCTACTCAGTTCGATGCTTGCACCCTAGTATCATAATGAACAATAGACCGAATATCGATTCTTTTGATAGTTCAACTATTTCTCATAAGCAGACGACGACAAAGGGTGCTCTGACGGTAATAGACGATGACAAAGGATACTCCGACGATAGCAGACGACGACAAATGGTGCTCTCGCGGTAGCAGACAATGACAAAGGGTGCTCCGGTAGTAGAAAATGATGACCAAGGGTGCGCCATCAAAAGGAGCTCCTATTACAACAAATGGTGCATTATCAAAGGGTGATCCAGAACATTCATCGTCAAGTTTATTTTCTGTTGCAAAGCGATTCTATGTGCAACTGAGGATACATTCTCTCCAAGCAAACAAGCTCATTAGTAATGGCAACCCACTGCATAATTTTTCTCGGATTGAGGCTGATTCATAGAGACTCTAGCAATGGTGCACTCTTGAGAATATGCTTCATAAACTTCAACTCAAGCACTGTCCCCTTGAAGGAGCCGATCGACGCTGACTTAGGCAATGATAAGAGTCGCAAAAATGTGCAAAGCTATTTACAAGAAGACATTTCTGTCAAACGAATATCTATTTTATGAGAGAACATTTTCATCAAACACATAGCTACTTTTTTTATATGTTATTTTATTATAAAATCATCATGAGTAACATTGGCATATGAATTATGACTGGTCCCAAGATATTCCTTCGTACACACTGGAACACACAAATTTGTCTTCGGGGGAGAACACGCAACACCCTCTCACAATTAACGTTTAGATACAATTGGATTTAGATTTTTAGTCGGATTACCATATCTGACTTGTCTCAAATTTGGGTCGGATGGCGACATTGCTAAATTTGTTCTTCTTTGGCCAGATCTTATATCATCATGTATATTGTGGATATATATTGAATCCTATTCAAATTCAGATTGATCGAACCAGTATTGTTAGAGGCGAACACCTCAGTGCCTGAAGCGTACGCCTCAGAGGCGAAGCGCAAGCTCAAGGAAGTGAGGCGTTATAGGGAGGCATTTGCGGGCTTGAAGCGCATGCTTCATATGGGTGAAGCGCACACCTCACATTAAAGCACTCATCGCTTCTAAGGCGTACACATCATGTAAAGATCATAAAAAAAAAATTTCTAAGGCGTACGCCTCGAGAAGACGAACTCCTTAAGGAAGCTGAGGCAGGAGGTTGCCAGATCCCTGACGTAGCCAGTGAAGAAAATCATCCTGATTCGCCAGAAGTTTCGGTCGATAGTGCTCGACGAGGAGGCCATCAGTTGGAGGTACACCCAAGTGGCCTGCTATAACAACCGGTTGCGGATGGAGATCTCTGGGCCATCGCCGTTGGCGCCGCCACCGTGGGGCACTAGTCTCCGACCTTTGAGGATTGGGTCCTTGCCGGCGTCGGATGGAGGAGGTCCTTGAGGCTCGTGTAGGATAGCGGGCGGACGAAGATGAGGCTCCAATCGACGAGTTGCGTGGGCAAGGCTCTGCGACCATTGCCGACAGAGATGCTTGAGCATTGCGGCTGGATCGATACGTTGGTGTCACCGGAATCCATTGCAGAGATGGTGTTCCGACGCTGGAGGGGCGCCAGAGGCCCAAGTTTCATCGTCACCATCATCGAAATTGAGAGAGGTTTGGGTTTTCTATGTTTGGTAGGGAACAATTTTCTAGGTATTATCAATGCATCGGAGATGGCCGAAATCGAGTGACGGTTGGATTCTTTTGAAGAATCTTAGGTGTGAATTGGGGGAATCTGTTGGATTCCTCTTCTTCTCTTTATCTCTCCCCCGTGTTCTCTCTGATAGCATTGACACCCTCCTGTCAGGCACCCTAACCCACCTTGCCCCTTTGCTAGGTATTCCTGTTGTCACCAACCACCCTTGATCTCCCTTTCCCCTTCTCTACTTCCGTTGGTGATCGGCGACAGCATCACCAACCTTCTTCTTCTTCTCTATGCCCTTTGACCATCCAGAGTTGCTCTCTTTGTCTTTGGCTGGCACTACCTCACCGAAATCCCCTTCTCGGCACTCCTCGTTCAACGCAACACCTCGCCTGAACCCCGACGCCAGTGGTTCCCAGGTATATCTCTTTCCTATTCTCTCACCTCTCTCATTATTTTTCTCGCTGAAGATGTTGGCAGGAGGTCGCCAACCTCCTACCTCCCTTTCCTTCTTTTTCGTTTGTTGGCAGTGGATCAGAGCCACCATCGTGGGTGGCTCTGGATTTACCAGGAGGGAGGTGTTGAGCACCCCTCATCACTATCTTCTTCTCTCTTCTTCGTTTCCTTCGACCCTCCTATTTTTGGGTCGGTGCATCGGAGCCACCATCATGGTGGCTCTGGGTCTGCCAGGGAGGGAGGTGCTGAGCACCTCCCCTCATTCTTCCCCCTCTCCTTTTCGTCCAACCCCTGTCGTCTCCCTGCATTATGGTTGGCGGGGAGTGGTTGAACCCTCCCTGTTCCCCTCTTCCCTCTCTCTGCTTTTGTCGGGCAGACTGCTCCCTTCCAGCAAGCAGGGGGCAGAACCCTTGTCTGTTTTATTATTTTATTAATATTATATATTTTATTATTTTGATCATGAAGCTTACACTTTAATGCCTCGAAGCTTATGCCCTCGCTTCGCCTTATCGCATTTAACAACCTTGGATTGAACAAAATGTGGATTTAAATTCGAAGGATTCAGCCCCAAGGATTTTGGTGGAGTGAAGCTGAGCAAGCCGCATTGATCGGCTTGGCTCCCAGCGCACGGCTGCACCTCGCCGTTACATAACGGCCGTGAGGACGTGGGTCCCGCGACTCTGACGCCAACGACCCCTCGGGAAAAAAAAAACCTTCCGTCGGCTTGCTGTCAAAATAATAGCGACTGTCAGAAAGCCACGTGTTCGCGTCTCTCCATCAAAACTGTTCATGCGCACGTGGGGGGCGACTCGCTTGATCTCCCACCGACTTTTCCTGCCGATGTGGTTGAGTCATCTTTCGACACTTGTTAAGTGCTGGATATTTGTCATCAGAGAAATAATTTTGCTTAAAGAACTGACTCACAAGACAATTATACCCTCATAATCTGAAGAAAATTAAGGCGTACTTCTCTAGTAGTGCGTGGAAATATGGAAAATGTTATGGATGATTTAGTGACCAAAAAGGTTTAAAGGAAACCACAGTCTTGGTCTGGTATATGCGAATAATTCGGGTTTTGGATTTCCGCCCACTCTTCTTTCCTTGACATTTTCTTCTCAGGGTTATCAGGTCAGACTAGATAGGCTCTGATGGTCTGCATGAACTGAGCTCAGTCAAGGTATGACATGGTCTTAATTGGACATTAGGAAGTTCCCAACTTTGGCCTTGTTTTATTTGGGCGCCCCAAGACACGAACTGGGTTACTTACTCTACCGTGGTGAATCCAAGCTTGGACACAGTGGACCCCAATAAATTGACCTGAACCAAGGCCCCACACGCTCCATCTTGTTTGTGGACATTTGTATCTTGGGTGAGCCCACCAATTTGACCACTAAATCCTAAACTTAGTGCTACCTGATCTCTACCAAAACAAGAACAGAATTTCTCTCATTTCTCGGTCATTGTGATAATAATAATAATAATAATAATCCATCGTTGAAATTGCAGATGGGAGTTGTTGTTAAGCCATAATAATAATAACAACAACAATGATAATAATAATGAGAAAAATTCGTTTTTCAAGATCACAAATAAGCAGCAATATAACAAGAATTGATCAAAATGGTAGCTTCAGTGAATTGGACATTGTACATGGCAATACATATAAAGGGTCACTTACAAAGGCTATACAGTTTAGCAACTAATTGATTCTAGGCTCTTGAGAAAGTATCACTAAAAGGAATATGAACTAAGAATGAAACTTCAATTAATTTAATTAAGTATGTGAAAATCATGCCACTTTGGAGCAACATCTTGGACACCTTGGATTAATATAGAATGCTTCTAATTAAGAAGTGTTAGTTACCCGATTACAATTCTAATTTACAATAATCAAACAAAACCTTTTTCTTATCATATATATATATATATATTCTGTATATTCTGTATATGCATAATGAAGAACCCGCCTTAAGGGGTGGCTGGGGTCCTAGCTAATGGCTAAATCCGACCCATTTACATCCCTAAAATCAGGCTGGTTTGGTATCCTTTAATCACCATGTCTATGGAACAGTGAACAGTTATAGTGCCTAGTGTATGGGTAGTAATACTCTTTTAAGTCCCAACCAACGATGTGTTTGGTGTAATAATGCCCTTTAGATCTCTCGGCAACACTGTTAATCATCTGTCTGTGAAACTAATACTAGAATAGTGCCTAGTGATGTACATGAGACAAACATGGATGGAAGTTTTTATTTTTATTTTGATGATGAGGAAACCTCACTGAGAACCGGGTCACTTAATGGATCCGTCCCAAGAAAGGGAAACTCCGGGTGGGGCCTAGGTACGACCACCTTACCTTATGTAGCTCCACCTTCAAAAGCTATGGACATACCCATGTGCCAGCGGGGTTTGATCCGGTGCCTTCATCTCAATCACCTTTACAACCACCCCACTGGCCACATGGGTAACCCACACAGTGGTCAGTCAATTTTAATGTTCGAATCGTGCCAGAACTGGGTGCAGGTCAATGATCAGGTGTGGTGGTGGGTCATGGCCAAGCTTCAAGCTTATTAGGTACAGAGACACAGCTTCCATTAGGCCCTGTCTGGATGCTGGACGCTAAGGGTGCATTTGTGGATTCCACGCATAAAGGAGTGCAAATCAAGTGATCTGCCAAATCACGTTTAGAAAAGTGATTTGGCATCCTCACCATCCACATGAAGCAATGGACGGTGAAGATGTCAAATCACTTTCTTTTAATGATTTGACAGGTCACCGGATCTGCTCTCCGCATAAAGGAGAAATTATAGATTTGGGGCTTCCTACTAGGTATGTTGGGAATTGGGAGCGCCATTGAATTCTGGCCACTCCTTTGCCAATTCCACCTAAAGAGCCTTTGGACAAGGATAGGGATGGCAGTGGGGCAGGAGACAAGGTATCCACCCCCGCCCCGCCTCAAGATTTTATCCTCCACCCCCGCCCCGCTTTCCCCCGGTCCACTGCCATCCCTACACAAGGAGGTCTAGGGATGTGAAATCCAATTTTAATCGGATGTGACCAATACCATATTCTATTAATCGGATGTTGGCTAAACGGATTTGAATCTGGATTCACATTTGGATGGTGAAAAGCTATCCATTAACAGTTGGGTCCTTAGAGAGAGAGAGAGAGAACCAAGCTTGATCGAGCAATTATCTACCAGATCTAATATTTTGTGTGTGAGGCAAGGTGTACTAATGATGATTCTATAATCTCATTACCAAACTAGTCTTAATGCTCTGTTCATCAGTTGTGAATGGGTTAAAAGTGCATGGAGAATTGTCACGACGTTTTTTTTTTTTTGGAGAAAAATGAAAACCAGGCATCGAGATTAAAGAAGACTTGCTTAGGTGGGTTGGCAGGAAATTTAACGATAAAAGAGCGCAGTGTAGTTGGGCTGCTACGTTTCATATTGTCTTATGGCAAATATGGCGACAGAGAAATGACAGTATACTTGGGAGTAAAGGTAAATCCCAAGAAAAATTTTTACAGGAAACAGTGGTGTAGCTAGGATTCATGTGAGGGGTGGGAGGCAAACAGGGGTGTAGCAAAAGGAAAAATTTTGTGTTATAGTTGGGGGTTCGGAGGCAGTGGCCCCGAAATTTTTTTTTTTGAGATAAAATAAAAAATGGCTATAATTATTAATAAAAATCTATTTCATATGGACGAATACATGGAATGTCGATTTAGTAAGCAACAAAATAGTGATGGGAGTGTAGTGAAGCTTGGTGAGCAAGAAATACCGGTGGATGATTCTTTCAAATATTTGGGATCTATCATTCAAAAGTATGGAGAAATTGATGAAGATGTAAATCATAGGATAAAGGTTGGGTGAATGAAATGGAAGAGTGCAACTGGAGTGTTGTACGATCGTAGAATGTCATTGCGGTTGAAGGGAAAGTTTTATAGAACGACTATTAGGCCCGCTTTACTATATAGTACGGAATGTTGGGCTGCCAAGAGACATCATATTCAAAAAATGAGTGTAGCTGAGATGCGTATGCTGAGATGGATGTGTGGAAATACAATAAAAGATAAGATTCAGAACAAGGAGATACGTAAAAAGGTAGGTGTTGCACCCATTGAAAATAAGATGAGAGAGAATCGTTTACGGTGGTTTGGACATATTCGACGAAGGCCTAATGATGCTCCAGTTAGAAGGACGGAGAAATGGGAAAATATATTAGTTAAAAGAGGTCGGGGTAGGCCTAGGAAGACATGGATGGAGGTGATAGGAAAGGATATGAATGCTTTGAACCTCACCGAGGACATGGCATTAGATAGAAATGAATGGAGGAGAAGGATTCATGTGGAAGACCCAGAATGATTTTCTTTGTTGGTTCATATCGCCGACCCCAATTGTTTTGGGATGAAGGCGTAGTTGTTGTTGTTGTATTTCATATGGACGAATCAAACTATTTGCTGCAGTCAGGGCTGGGCTTTAAAAATAAAAAATAAAAAAATTAACTGTTTCCGGAGGCAGGACTGGGCTACCCCCCCCCCCCCCCCCCCTAGCTACGCCTTTGACAGGAAATGATCAGGACAGTTAGTGTTGGGTACCTGCTGTGGTCTCATGAAGGCAAGGTGTCAAGTGTAGGTTGCATCAGAAAAGAAGGCTCACAGCAGGAACGCGAGTAGAGCTGTTGGTTAGACATAATTAAAGAATCCAGAATAGATGGAAAAGTAATCATTGAAACTAGATAACATTCCTTCAGTCTTGATTGATTATCTGTATAGTTTTGACAGATTAAAAATTTGATACCGTTCTTGTACAACTATCAGTCTTAGCTCTTCTTGCAGGAGGGGGTTTGATCCAATCTTGGAAAGATGAGTCACTCCTGACTGACACCCATTTTTGTGTAGATGATTGTAACAGTTTTCACGTTTTTTCAATGAACTGGTTAGGGTCTGCCTAACCCCAGCTTGAGTATACAAAAAAAAATGCTAGGGCTGTGGGCGACAAACTACTTAAATAAGATGTATAGTTTTTCCAACATGGAAGGTGAAAATTTATTGCCATTCAAATACTTATGCTTCAATCCTTCTCGAGTTCAGGCTTTCATACACGTGGAAGAATAAAAAATTCTACACCAACTTCCCAAGAAATTTTGTGCGTCTTGGTACGGAATTTGGTAATTGGCATTATTTTGGACCAGTATTGCACTAGTGGCACAGTCACGCACACCAGTCTCAATTATATCAGAAAGTTTCAAGATCTCAGGATATTACAGGTGTTTTTGATAAATTTAGATAAAATCAAATCTACCATTATTTTAAAATACGAAAATAACACAAAAGAAAATAATTTTAAAATGTTTTCCTAATCTATCAATTTTTTGAAGATTTTAGGTATTTGACTATGGAGAGAATAGGTTTAAGGCTACTGCCCAATGCCCATTCCTTCTAAGAGTTGGACATCATCTATGTGGTCTTCTTTTAGCTACTTGGTTTTCTACCTTTACAGAACGGTAATGTTTTAAATACATCTATTTGCTGCAATTAAGAGTCCAAGATTCCCAAATGGTAACCATGCATAATATCCATAGTATGCTCCATGGATCCTCTATATTATGACTCTTTAATTCTGCCGTTTGTCTCCTTGTAATTCTGTATGTATTGAGCGTGACCCATTTGTGTTGGTTGGTAATTGGTTATCGCCAATTACCAACTTTTGTTTTCCATTACATAAAATTGTTTCTTTTCTGTCTAAATAAAAAATTGCTTCATTGATCCTGAAAAAGCAGAGGTATATATCAATAAACAAGTACATAATAATTTTACTAAGTATGAAATAGACCTCCATGTAAATCAAAAGCTGTAAGGGCACGTTTGGAGAAAGGAATTCGTTTTCACATAGGAAAATAAATCAAATGTGAAAATGAATCATATCGTTTACATTAATCCTATGCATATTTTTACCTATATGAATTGATATGTGGTTTAGTTTGTCATGTTTATTTTATGCTATAATGAAGTGGAGATCTAACCAAGTCTTTAGATTGGAATCAATTTTATATTCAAGTAGGTTGGATCCAATGCTATTTATTTAGTTATGGTAAACTATACATTTAGATGCAAACTTAATTGCCATTGAATGATTATAGCAAAGGGTGATTTTTATGGTGGTAGGTGGTTCATGAGTCTCTCTCTCTATCTCTTCTGCGACAGTGAAAACTGAGTCTTCTTTTTCTCTGTTGCTGCAACATTTTCTACATGTTGTAGGTAACGTGTTTTTTTTCTCAACCTGTTGTAATTTAGATTATGAGAATACTCTTAGTCCTTAGTCAATCTGTTGTGATTGAAATAGATAGTGCCTCTTGCCATAGGCAATTGTTGATGTTTCTTTGAGTTTACTGAAAATCTGAGTTAACTGATGAACATATCTTTAAAAACTTGCAGCCACTTCTATGATTCTTTCTTTACTACCATCCTTCCACTCATTGATTTCTGCTGATAGTGTCGGTAAAACTGAAATGCTGAGAATATGGAGGAAGGTTAATGTTTTCTTGTACGGATACTCGTGACTCTCTCTCTCTTTCTAATATATATATATATATATATATATATATATATATAAGATTCATCAAGCTATATTTTAGACTTGAATGCACTTTTCTTGGTTTTTAGTAATTTGAATTATTTGTATCTTTTGATTGTTTTTAAGTGTGGGTCTTGCAAAATATTTGTATTGAATAATGATTCCTTTTGTGTTAAATGTGCTATATATATATATTGTGGGCACCCTCTAACATTGAAGTTTACTGTTGTTCTTGATGTTTCATTATTCTTTCTTCCATAGAGTAGCTACAAGAAGTTTAATTAATTAGCTTTCTTCATCACCTGTGCATGTTTGCTTCTTCTCATCAGATTAATTTCTTGTTGTCAGCTTGATTCTAATAGCTGTTCATTTCTTTAGAGGTTGTTGCTAGAATGTCTGTGACGAAATCAGGATAACAGAACAAGTAAATGCCACACTGACAATTTGCCAAACTTTGAAGTTGGATGGGATTTTATTGTTGGTGGTAGCATATTCAAACAGTGCATTATAGTAGTAAGTAATTTAGATGATTTTTATGATTTAATGATTTTCGCATTTTGAAGGTGTTATTTTTGACTTGGCTGTTGCTCAGCTTATTGAGACATTTGCAAAAGCAAAATATGATACAAAGGTAGTCCACATGAATGCCATTATCGGATGTGAGATTGTTGAATTGTTTTTTAATCTATTTGGATTGTCTTTCATGAAATATCAGTCATTGGATCCTAAATTAGTGGGCAACTTTAACCATTTTCCTACATTTGGATAAGCAAAGTGCACTGACTACATGCCCTTGTTAATTCATTTATCTTGATTTCTTGTTAGTGAACTAGTGATTTCTTTGGGGACTCTTTGTTAAGCAGGCTTCTTGTGAAACAAGTTGTGGGAGTTCTTTGTGTTCTTCTTGGTTAGTAACCCTTTACTCATGTAAAAGATATGGTCCTAGTAGCTTAGGTACATGTATTAACTGTGGCGAGTTGAGCCCCAAACAACAGGTTGCTCAGGTATCTTCTTGCTCATCTTTCTATTTGATTTTAACTTGTGCTCTGGTGTTTATTTTTCACACCACGTTTTTATAATGCATTTTGTATTTTCCATGTTTTGGTGATCCTCATAGATGTCCAACTACCTTACTGAACATTATATGTAGGTGCAAAGTTATGTCAATGATGAATAGGTTTTTTCAAGTCAAGTGCTGAATATTGGTCCCTTAAATGGTTAATTTCTAAAACAGGGTTTTTTGAAGCAAGTTCTTAATTGTTATTGTCCTTGAGAAAGCTTATAGAGCATCCAACTATCATATTAACTTCTTTTTTGTGGTATATAACTGACCAAAGAATTAGAAAGTTTTTTAATGTTATGAGAATGATGTGTACAGTTTATGGATTCTACATGGTTCTGTGCAATGTTGTCAGTATCGGTGCATATCCATATCGTATAAGCAGAAAATCGATACACATATTTTTTAATAAATGCAAAAAAAAACTAAAAATTAAAACTAATAAATATTATTTTAATAGTTTTAACATGTGTGACGCTCTGATTGACACGTAATGTTTTTTTCTATTATTTTTTGGCTGATACAGAACGATTCACTTGAGTATCGGTATCGGCGGATACAACTGAATCGTTGGCCAAACGATTCAGGGCCGATGCCGATATTGACAACATTGGTTTTGTGTGCATGCATTTTCAATTTCAAGGTCTTGAAAAGTTTTATTACTTAATACATAGATTATTTCTTTATGTATTCATCATCTAGGTTCACTAAAATGGATTTTGATGTTTATTTTTCCTAATCTTCATTTTGCACATGTTGCACACTCTTATTGTAGTGCATAGAAAGGCTGACTCAACCCACCCTTGTGTTTCCACAATGAACCTTGTGTTGGGTTAAACCACCACGTTGGTGGTGGTTACCCACGATGTGGGTAACGCTTCCCCACATAAATTGCTCCTTCCGTTAAACCTGCATTAAACCAGAGGGAACGGTTACTCAACCGTTCTCAATTTTTGAGCTTATAAAAGGGTATCCATGACCCTTTAGAGAGCGCAAATATACAGAAATTTTAAGAGGGAGGAGGTCAACTCACCGGTAGCATTCGAAGGCCTGCACTTGTGGTGGCTGCAGACCGGCTGAGTAGAAGGAAACCCCTCTCCGGCAAGCACCGCAGCTCGTCAATGGCCGCCTCAGGTACGCTGTGTGTTTCATTTTTGCAGGGGCTGCATACTGGCTGGTGGCTGAGATGCCGGCGCTCCAGACCGGCGGTGGAAACCCCCGGACGACTCTACACCTTGCTGACATAAAGTTTTAGATCTTGTTGGGGATCTTTCTCTTCTTACTGAAACCATGCATAGAATGTCCTCAAGTTCAAACTGTTAGTTGACGCCAACAGCGTTCTTATTCATTATGCAAGACTGCATATTGGAAGGTTGGAGGGCGAAACACTGTCCTTGTCAATGCATTGTCAAGGCGTATCACTCTTGTCAGTGAGACCTGCAGTAATCTTTGGGGTTGATGTTACACATCCGCATCCTAGAGAGGATTCGAGCCCCTCTATAGTGGCTGTAAGCTGAAAGTTCAGATATAACTTCTGATGGATTCCCATTTGTTTTGGTCACCTTTGGTTATTCTTATTGGATCGGACATTATCCCTTTCTTTCTCTTTGAAGCAAGATTGAAGAGATTTATGCATGAGCCAAGGTAGGTTCTTGCACTACATTTTCCACTCTTGATGTGTTCATTCTGTAAAAGAAGTGTTTTTGTTTTTTATTTGCAAGAAGTGAGTTTGGTTGCTTGTAAAAAAATTTGTCAGATTAGGTGCTTTGAGGCTTGTTGGTTGTCAAGCATTGGTTACAACGTGTGGTTTTATATTGTTTTCAAACTATGCGTATCTTCATGAATTGTAAGCGGTTGATTTTCATCATCTTGAAATTGAATTATTGTGACATATTGGCAGATGATTGAACCTACTACATGGTAAATAAAATCTGCCAAACACCTTTAAGGCTGATCTAACATTTGGCATCTATATCCACGCAAAATAGAGGATGTGCAACCATCTGGTGGTGTTCTGGTTCAGAACAATAGCAGATTTCCACATACATTGTGTATGTTGTGTGAGTGTGTAGTTCTGGTTCAGAAATCAGAATCGTAACAGATTTCCTCATACATAGTGGATGCGTGCATGGGTGTGTGTTGCAAAGAGTCCCCTTTCTATTGTGAAACTTTGGAGATTTGGGAAATGGGATATAAGGTTCAATTCCATAAAGTTTGTTTATTTTAAATTACTATTTGCTTACGTTCTTCTCTTCCTGCCTTGAACTTTTGAATCTCATTCAGAATCTTTATTATTACTCAGCAATTCGAGTTTGGTGCCTTAGTATTTGACTATTTGTACATTTATTTTCATTTGGCTTGATGTGATTCTAGCGCTTCCCCAATTCCATGCTTTTTATTTGCCTTTATTTTGATATCTGCCAAACTGCTATCAGGCTAACTATGAAGGCTAACTGCAAATGTTAAAGAACATTACTTAAATGGTGGAACTAATATACCTCAATTATGCAGGCTGGATATTGTCATGTATGTGAACTCTCCTGGAGGACACGTGATGCAGCGTATCTGGACCAATCCGGATGTACGCGAGGAGCAGGATCCGATCCGGAAGGCATCCTAGCGACCCCCCAAGCCAAAACGATCCATTTGGATCCAAAAAAGGGTTCGAGGACAATTTTATGATCTTACTTTTGAATTTTCTAAGAATTTAGCTCACACACATCTCAGAAAATATTTTTGCTATTTAGTTTCCAAAATAAGTTGTATTTGAATTTTTAAGTTATAATTTTTATTTTATTTTTGGTAAGATCCGGATTCTACGAATTCAGATATTTCTAGTGCCCATTAGAATCCGTTTTGAAGCCCTAGAGGGCGTAAGATAAAAAGATAGTTTGGCTTTTGTTTCATTCATGGATTCAGATCAAGATCTCTTTGGGTCTCAATGCTAAAAGATCCAATCCATCCAAAAATAAGCACTTCATTGGTGTAATGAGAGGTAGCCCCTCATTGGTCAAAATGTGAGCTTTCATTGCATTTCAAGTCCCCAGGCCACCTCCAGGGGCCAATAGAAGCTGACCTTCCTTCCAACATAACCAAAAACTGCGCATTATATGGTTCAAAGTTTTTTCTCAAGCCAAGTAACATAGTTCGAAGATTATCCTCTTGATGATCATGGATTGAGTGGCTTTTCTTTTACTTAGGAAAGAACTCAAATCATTTTTTGCCGGTGCTCAGCTTATGTAGTCTTGTCATGAATTTTGTATATATTCTAATATTGAATTTGTAACAGAAGAATTAGAAATGTTTATGGAAATGCTATTGTTAAAGCTTGCAAATTCTTAACATGATGTTTGTAGTTTATGTTATGCAAACATGATGTCATGCATATATTTTCAATAATAAATATTTTTTTAAGAAAATGTATTGGAAATAGTGGCAGTTGTCCTTGACATTGTTTATCTAGTGCGAGTAACCCAAATAGGCTATTAGTGGCAATTTGCAATTGCCACCGTTGTTGTTCATATCTATAGTGGCATTTGATAAGTGTCAGTGTTGGTATTAGTGGCAATTGGTATTGTAGTGACAATTTTAACTGCTACAGTAGATTAACAACAACAATTTGTTAATGCCACTACTGGACATTACAACGACAATCATACTTGCCACTGTAGGTCAAATAACTGCCACTAATACCAACAGTGGCAAGCGCCATATTATGGCTATTTGATCTACTGGCAGTTATGCAAGTCTATAGCGGCAGTTTTGATTACCACTGTCGCTATAGATCTCTTTTGTTGCCAGCCAGCTAGTTTTTACTGTAAAACCCATAAAATTTTGATATTTTTTGAGAAATAACATTGAATTAAAACCTTATTCAAATTAAGTTATAAATTTAATTATAATTTAAGTATTAATTGGGATTCAAATTCAAGTTCGAGTTGAGAATTTAGTTTGACTCAGGGTTTTGAGTTTAATCGGATCTAATCTGAGTTTTAATCTTAGTCAAGATTCAAACTAAGTATATAATTTGATTTAAAATCTTATTGAATTTTGATTTCAAATTCTGAAGTTTTATCAATCTGGATTCCGATTCAGAAACTCAAATTCGAATCGGATTTGGATTTAAGTTCAGATTCAATAACTGTCTTGAATATTATAATTGGATTTGGGGTTGATTCAAATCTAATTTAAGACTTAATCGAATATTAATTCAAGTTTGAAACCTAATGTACGAAACCAAAATGAAATCAAATAATCAATACGACAACAGGTCCTGCCGACTTGGGTAGGAATCGTTTGCAAAATGCATTATTGAGAAAATGATATTTTTAGAAGAAATTTTTTATCATGATAATGCTATAGGGTTTAGAAATTTTTAATAATTTGAGAAAAGAACCCCTACACACCCCAGGGTCTCATCGACCCCATTGAGTTTCAATTTTTTCAAAAATTATTTATGAAGAATTTGAATTAACCCTTAAGAAACATAAATAATTTACATAAACAAACATTTACATTTGAATTTATAAAGATTTGAATTTGAATTTAATTGAAATTCAAAGTTAATTTACGCTTAAATGACATTTAGAATTTAAGTACAATTTAAGGTGAATTTGGAACTTTGAATCATATTTTTTTATAAAACTCAGATTTTTAATCTTAGTTGAGTTAATTAAAAATAAATAATTAAGATGTTTAAAACTTCAAAAATAAACTAATAAAATTTAGTTAGGTATCAATCTACTTAAATTACATTCATTAGAATTTATGTAAATTTTGATTTAATTAAGAAAGTATTTCAATTTAATTTAGAATGAATTTGGCTTGAATTTCATGAAATAAATTTCAAAAAAATTAACTAGAATTTATAAAATGGCAGGAGTCCATAGGTGGGCCACCCCATCCTATTTAAAGTTTTAAATTGGTAAAAATAAAAATAAATTTTAAATAAATGTTTAATTGAAAGTTACTAAAATCCAAAAAAAAAGGGTTGAAAAGTCAAACTTTCCAAATTCTAAAAGAAAGCCCCCTAAGGGGTGACACCCTTTTTGAGAGAGCTCTAGAAGGGTTCAGCAAGGGCTGGACCCATGAATTAAATAGAGACTAAAGACTTAAGAAAAAAAAAACAAAGGGGGTTCTTCTATCATGTACATGACAACGTTGCATGGTGGCTAATGTGGACTTAAATTATTACTTATATATATATACAGGAAAATAACCACTAAGTGTACACATTGTACGCATCCAAGTCCATGCATGACAGTCCGTTCATTTTGTTAATCCTCACACGTTTAAATTTCTATTCTCTTTTATGTAAGTTAATGAAAATAATAATAATAATAATGCTTGTCTTGTTTCATGATGCATCGATCAAGCATACTTATTCACTTGCCTAAATAATGTCTACACAATCTAAAATGTGGTTGTTCAAAATCCTAAAATGTATGGATGAGCATGATGAATTTTATAGTTCATGCGTTAGCAAAGGTTCAAATGCACATCCACAAAGATCATGTCCTTCCCTTTTGACTTATATGCCGTCCACTTTTGCTTTAGAATAGATGTACCATGATATTTATGGATTAGGCACGGTTCAGCGGATATCCAACAAAATCCAAATCTGATTAGCCAGATTGAGTAGCGCAAGTTGAATCTGATTAATAATCAGAGTTGGATTAAGTATGCAGTACTACATCTGAATTCTAATCTGAATGATGAACCACATTCAAATTGCATGGATCATCCGACCTGCTTACATCCCTACTTTTGTCTTGTACCCCACGCTACTCAAGCCACCCACTGTAAATTCAATGAAACCTTGCCATGTGTATATTAAAGTTTAATAATAATAATATCTTTAGATGATAGCAACTTCTTAAATGTTGATGCATCTAACAATAGTTATAACGTGTGTGCAAGAGAGTACTAGTAACAAAGATAACAATTTTGTCGAAAGAAATGAATAGACTTCCTTACTAAATAAGGGTTTAGTTAAAAACCCTTGCTATAAATAATGGCCATAACCATATTTTAAGCTGATGCATCACCCATTTTTTTTTTCTAAACACCCGCTCCCTCCCTTCATGAAAAGATGGATGGTGATGTGCCTACTTAGAGAAATATATGTCTTGTTAGTTGAAAGCTCTACCATGTTAGTTAGGAGCATTAAAGAATAACATACATCCTCAAATTTGATTAGATACAGAGAATTAGGAACGTGGATCTAGAACTATATATGTAAACATTGTGGCTGGAATATATCTATAAAACAAGGAAACAATATATATATATATATATATATATATATATATATATATATATATATATATATATATATATATATATATATATATATATATATATATATATATATATATATATATATATATATATATCATAAAGTTTGAAAAGGTCAACTTGCTTGCCAAGCAAGCAAGTTGCCTATTTCATAAATTAGAAAGTGAGGCCAAGAGAGGATTGACCTACCCTATCTCTATTTTAATTTATTCATGTTATATATAGTATAGTTAATGTATAAAGTATATATATATATATATATATATATATATATATATATATATATATATATATATATATATATATATTACTTAGACTATACTTATTAGAAAACAATATATATCAAGACAAAGGTGGAAAAAAATATAAGTAAAATTTTTGTTGAGATTTCGAAAGTTCCCCTTGATTGAGATCAAGGGCTGGGATTTACTCCATCCCTTGACCTCAACCCAAACCCTATAAATATAGAGAAGGGGCTCAAGCCTCCCCTATTTGATATTTTTTTAAGAGCTCCTCATTTTTCCCAAGTTCTTCTATTTTTCTCCTCCTCTTCCTTTTTCACACCAAACATCTTGGTGTTTTCTCTTTTGGGTCTACAAGAGAGGTCTTCACATGATTAAGGGTAATTTAAGGAGAGCCTATTCATAGTCATGGTAAGCGTAGGATGGCCAAAAAGTGCGAAAAGACCCACTAGTGTGCGTAGGAACGGATTTTTGACAAAAAAATAGGTGATCTATACTCTATTTGTAAAACGAAATTCATGGTACAAATTTTATGGGTTTTTTACATCCATAGACCCTAAACAAACCCTCACACACGTGGGTTTGTCTTCGAGCTATCAAACCATAGAAAAAGAAGGCTTTTCTAAAGGAAAACCGTCTTTGAAAATACAATTTACTCAAAAACTGGTTTCGCAGAAAAGAAATCTATAAAATTTAAAATTTCATGAAATATGTTATGATTTTTGTGTAAGTATCAATTTGGATGGTTAGAATATGATGTTGTAAATATTTTGTGAAAATTTTATGAATTTTTATGATCGGAATCTTGAGATATCACAATTTTAGTCAAATCGGGTTTTTTAGAAAAGATTTTGGTAAATTAGAGAATATCATGAATTTTGTGTATGAACCCATGTGATTTTATTTTTGTAGTTGCTAGAATATATGCATAGGAGTATTATGTGATTTTTGTAGATTTTTCTAAATTTTATTTTTGCATAAATTCTATGATTTATTCCTTTAATTATGCATTTTTCTGAATTAATTTTTGAGGAAATAATGCAAGTGAGAGACGAGTCAATTTTTCTGGCCAAAAGGCTATGGAAAAATAGGATTTGTCTTAAGGATATTAGATCAGACCTAGATGTATAGTTTTATTATAGTTTTTAATTAATTTTATCAAACAAATTATGGGTATACGGATTTGGGTGACCCGGTTTGGGCACACCCGAAAGCATAAACCCGGAATTACAGTTTTTCGGTCAGACATCCAACCAGTAAATTGCTCATAACTCTATTGTTCGGAATATTTTTAATGAGCAGTTTGTTGCATTGGAAAGTTAACAAAATTTTCTAACTTCTGTGAATTTTTTATCTATTTTTATGGTCTGAGCCCGGTTCGGCAATAGTTGGAACACAATTTGATAGACTTTTAGTAAAATATTCGTAACTTCCTCATACGAAAGAATTTTTACTAACGGTTTGAGCGTACGAAAAGTTGACAAAATTTCCTATATTTTATAAAAATCTCAGCTCTGTTCATTGACTCAAATTTTTTTTATGAACTCTATAACAGTCGAACAGAGTTGAGAGTTTCATAATTTGGAGTTGGTCTAAGGGTTCAACCCCGATACATGCACAATTATCTATGTTTCATGAAATTTTATGTATGATTTGAATGCGTATTGTGTTTGCATATTAATGTCTGATTTATACAATGTATGATGTATTCTTTTTATGGCATGAATGTGAAGGCTCATAATTAATTATGTTGCTCAAAGGGAGCCAAGTGTCAATTGATGGACCGAAGGGTCCAATATGCAAAGTGCCATGTTAATTTTTAAGTATTAATCATAATTGCAAGTTCAAACATATTATGATGATATTGATGTTTCAATAATATGGATGCCCAAGTTTATGTTTTGTATTTCATTGGCCATGTATATGTATAAATCAAAGCATGAAAATGTATAAGATTTTCATATTCACATATGCTCAAGTTATGTTAAAAGCATGATTTAATAAAAACTTTAATGCTTTATTAAGAATGCAGCCATCGTCCATAAAGTGGCCAAGAATTTAGATGTTGCTTGAAAAATATAAATTTAATCAAGTGAATATGTGACATTTAATTTTAAAATACTTGCTAGGAGAGTGACAAGTGATACAAAACTTCGTGGGGCAAGTAAGTCTTGAGCGCGGAAGGTTGCTCTTCTCCTCCCATAATTTTATGAGAAAATCTATGCATTAGACTGCAGCACAGAGGGAAAGATACTCATGAGAAAAAACTGATGCATCAGGTTGAAAGGTATTGGGAAACTCTGTTGTACTAACGTCCCTCACCCCATCTTGGTGAAAGGGTCCGACCAAGCTAAAGTCACCCATGTATGTAAAGCACTGCTTGAGCCATAGTCCTGATTTGAGAGTCAAGCATGTGTCGTATCAGTAGGGCTAAGAAGTGATAACGTAAAAATGTATGTGTATTAGTTAGGCATCACATGTATCATTTAAGAAAAAAAATATAATTTAAGATAAAAATTTACACATGCATTCAGTTGCTTCTGCATATGGTAAGTCATGTATATTAACTGCTCATGCATTTGAATTTCTCTGAATGAATGAATAGATGCTCAGTTATTTAATTTACTAATTGATTATGTATGCTAGTTGTATAAGTAGTTCATTTAGTTTTGAATGTTAAATTATGAAAATCTGATAAAATTCTTGTTTCGTATTCTATTTTACAAGCTTAGCGTATTTCACTCTAGTGAGACATGTGTGTCTGACCCTATATGGTTTAATATTTTTCAGGTGATGAGTAGAAACTTACATTAGAAGGCGGAACGTTGCGATGGGGACCAAACCCTACCTTTCCTCTGCTTCATGAATTTTGAAACTTTGATTTATTTCTATTTAAATTTTTAATTCATGGACAAATGTAATTAAGCATGGTTGAGAACTTGATTTCTTTTTATGCATGATTAATCAATTACTTAAATTTCAAGTTCTATAAGTATGTGATTGAAAATGGCTATGTGAAGCAGCACACCAAGTTTTATACCTAAAGATTTTTCCACTGTTATTTGTTAAACCATTTAAAAGTATTTCAAAAAAAAAATTCCATCATTTTCTAGGATATAAAATTTGGGGTGTTACATTTACTGCCTGCTTACTGAGAAAATCTTGCTTTTTCTGCTGACCTTTATATGCATATTGCCCATTCCAAAGTTAGTCTTGCTTAGGGCTGTCAATGGGTCGGGTTTGTATAAGGTGCTCGACCTGACCCTAACCCAAATTCTTGTGTATGTGGCATGACACACGATCAAAAAAATATTCAGGTCAACCTGAATACGCCTAATCAATTTGTGGGCTAGGTTTGGGCCATGATTTTTGCTGCGTATACACCTGTCCTGACCCGAGTATTTTATGTGTATTTTTAATAAAAAAAATTTCTAAATTTATGCGGGCCCATGTCTAGGATTTCATTTTAGTGATCCTAGAAAACTTGAACCCAAACCCTGTGATTTGTTATTTGGGCGGGTTTGAGTATACTATAATGGGTCAGGTACCTGACACGTTGACAACCCTAATCTTGCTATATTTGATCTTTGTATAGTTAGAATCAGATCAGACATGTAGAGGGTTTGAATTTTTGTCTGAATAAAAGAATTTTTTTTATTAAAAAATTCATGAGGGTTTTTGAATCCCTGTGTAATGCCCCAAAAGTTTAACTCGTAGTAAGGAAAATATTTAGTGAAACCCTTTCTAAATTCAAAGTTTGTGAAGCAAAAACTTTTAGCAGTAGCCAATTTTCTTTTAAAAGAAAACAAGTTGATACTTCTGAGCGCGTTAGCACGAAAACCCAGTGAAACCATTTGTAGCAAAGCAGTTGTTGAACAAAAAGGAAAATTGTACTGATAATCATTTTAGCTTGTATAAGATTGGGGGTCTTCCTCCTTTGAGAGCAAAAGTACAAAACCCAAAATAAGCAGCCAAGACGCCAAAAAGAAGAGTGAGGCCTTGATCCATGTTGTACTGCACCACCGACTGTATGTAGCACCTACTCATCACCTGCACCTATAAAATGGGTGAGTCTCACAAAAAACTAGTAGGTGCGTAAAAGAACAAAAAGAAAAACCACTAATATAAAGCAAACATATGTCCATGATAAAATTGATTCCACAGGCAGAGGGTAAGTACTAGCCACAAGCAGTTATAACAGAATTAACTATAAGTACTTATAACCAAGCTAATCATATAGTTACCACAAGGCCAACCAAGCATGCCATTAACTATCACAAGTAGTATAGTAAAGCAGATAACCAAGCTCAAGAGCAAATTAACTATCATAACTCTACAAGAGTGCAAGTCTAACGGTGGTGTGAGTTAATCATATTTGTGTTCTGATTATTAGCTGGTCAATGCTGGTACGCACAAGGCACAAAACATAAAAATAGTTGAGATCGATTCGGGGATATATAATGCCATGTATTTTATGCTACCCCAAATAGTTGACTCAGTCTGCTTCTAAGGGAACGACCAGCGACCAAGAGAGTAAGTCTCCAAAGGCATACAAGGCCTATGGATGCATTCGACTTCCGCAGAAGTGTCGGACGACTACCACCTAGGATAATTATGGTAGCCCCTTTTTCCCCTAACTTCAATAACTGAGGAAGCTGAGTCATTTGCCCGTAATAGCCATGAATGACCTATACATCGGAATTTTTGTACCATCTATCCTCTCTCTTGATGAACCACTTCAAACGAGTATGATGGGGGTTTCTTTAACTGCCGCCCCGTTCTACATGCTCTGGTCCATTAGACCTACTCGAGCATCTTGCCTATGAAGGCGCTTAGTTACCATTTTTGAGAATTTCAACAATTGTGTTCTATTGCACATCATGAGGTTTAACAACTTCTCATGCTACACATCGTAGTCACACAACGTCACTATCAAAGGACACAATTACGATGGTAGGCAAGGGTTACTCCAAAAGCACCTGAAACAAGCTCAATCATATAAGCATTCTGAAGAGAAAATAGAGTCCCTGTAGGGCATGTTTTCTCAAGACCAAAGCATTAATACCCAATTTCACATGGCCCAAAAAGGAGCGAACCTTGATACGCATGCGCTCGCATCTTGTGAGGTTTAACCTGTATACAATCATAAGACGCATAATCCTCACATCTTATGTGGCCAAAGCTCAAAAGTGGCCAACGCAAGGATGGAAATAGCAATATGCAACAAAACCAGAAGTACAACAGTAATTTAAAGGTATAAGGGTAAATATAAGCAACTAAGACAGAAACAAAGCCTAGGTGCATAAAGCGCAGAGCAACAACAAAGAAGTGCTGAAATTAAAAGCAGAAAGTAAACAGCCAAGGCGCATAGAGCGTGAGGCAATAGAAAGGAAAGAATTGAAATTAATAGCGGAAAGAAAATAGCCATGACACATAAAGCACAGGGAAAAAAAAGAAAAGTATAGAAAAGATAAGCACATAAATTAAAAGCCTGGGCACATAAAGCATGACGGCAACATAAAGAAAGTGCAAAAAGAGTAATGACATAAATTAAAAGCATGGGCATATAAAGCACAACGGTAACAGAAAGGTAAATGACAGAAAAATAAAGAAGGACAAGGATCGCGAAACTGCGTACTTGAGTTAAAAGACATATATAATTGTCCTTTACTTTAGTTATCTTTTTTTTATCTTAGTTTTTGTTCATTCATAATCCTTTCACGCAACTTTCTCCTACCTTGTGGGGTTGCAGATTCTCGTATGCTTGCGAGCGTAGGTACGTACGTGCTTGGGCCACAGGGCGCGAGAGGGCTCCATCGTGCAACCTGAAAGCGCAAAGATGTTAGTATGCCATTACTAAAACAGAAGATGAGTCTGAAAAGACCTGCAGTGGTACCTGACCCCGATGTGAGAGTAGGTAGGGAGCTCAGCTCCCTACAGAAAAATAGCAGAAGCAGCAAGGCAAGGAGCCTGAGGTTTCCTGCCTGCTGAAACAGCAAAGGCCCCTGTCATGGCCTTGCTGACTGCAGACCACAAGCCATGGTAGAGGCAGAGAGCCCTGCTCCCTGCCTGCCCAAATGGCAGAGAGGGCTAGGGGGCTCTGCTCCGACCTACAAGAAAAGTAGAGACAGAGGCTCGACCTCTGTCTGCCAGGCAAAACAGAAAGAAGGAAAGAAAAAGGAGAAGAGGAGCCTGACCCCTCCCCCACAAGGGCAGAACACATGGAGGGGCTCGGCTCCTTCCCTGCGACAGGGGGAAACAGGGATGGCTTAGCCTTTCCCTTGCAAAAAAAGATAGGGCGATAGGGAGGGTGCCTGCCCTCCCACTGCGCCTATAGGGCGAAGTGAAAAAGACAGGCAGGGGGGTGGAACCTGCCCCTACCGACCACAAGAAAAACACAGTGGCAGGGGGCGAAGCCTTCTGCTGTCTAAAGAAAAAGACACAGGCAAAGGGCCTTGCCCCGCCCTGCCTGACGAAAGAGGAACACGACAGGGGGCAAAGCTCCTCCTTGTTGGCAGAAGAATCACTCAGGCAGGGGCTTCACCCTCCCTGCCTGACGAGAAAAGACAACATTAGGGGGCAAAGCCCCCTGCCGGCCGGAGAAAACAAGGATAGGGGCTCCGCCCCCTGTCGGAAAGAAGTAACTATAGGGGGGAAAGCCACCTGCCGAAAAGAACTAGCAGTAGGGGGCAAAGCCACCTACCAGAAAGGACCAACGGCAGGGAGGCGAAGCCCTCTGCAAGAAAGGTCAGAAAGAGAAATAGGGGGTGAGGTAGGATCCCCCCACCGACAAGAGACAACTCTGCCCCCTGTCGGTTGGACGAACAAAAAGGCAGAGGAGGCAGGATCCCCCTACCGGCAAAAGACAATGGCAGGGGGCTTCGCCCCCTGCCGACCGGTCAAACAAAAAAGCAGAGGAGGCAGGATCCCCCTGTCGACAAAAGACAATGGCAAGGGGCTCCGCCCCCTATCGACCAGATGATGAGAGGAAAAAGAGAGGTAGAGAGAGAGCTTACCTGAGGAGGAAGTCGGCAGTGACGACTCCAACGTCACCAGAAGATGTAGAAGAAGAGGAAGAGGGTAACAAAATTGAGTGATCGGTGGCGCCACCTGAGAACCTAGCGAGGATGAGAGCGTATGGGATGTAGTAGAAAAGTGAGCTTGCAGATGCGATCGTTGGTGGATGTCGGCCGAGTTGCCGAAGTGGGAGGAACAGGTGGTGGGTCGTCGGGGGTCTTAGAGGGAGAAAAGGGGAGACGACAACGATCGAAGGGGTGGTCGGCGGCAACACGGAAGAGGAAGGAGACGGGAGGCGGGGACATGGAGGTCGTCGGTGCGATCGCTGGTGGCCCATGTCGTCGGTGGCCGTAGGGAAAATGGGAGGAGCCAGAGAAAAGAAGAGAGAGAGGGGAGGGGTTTTTTGCCCCTTGCTGACTCATCCTGCGTCTTAAAGATGTAGGGTCTCAAATGTTCAAGAACCCGGGCTCGGGTCTGGCTTGAATCCGGGTCTAGGTCAGGCTCGGATTCGCGTCCGACACACCGGACCAACTATGGCACGTGTCAAACACGTGTCTAGTACGTGTCAGACACGTGCCTAGTACGTGTCTGACACATTTTTTTTAAGTGGACTTTACAGCCTTCCCTCCTTAAAAGAATTTCGTTCGTAAAATTTTATTGTAACCGTAGTTCAGAATACAAGTCAGGGTATTTCTCTTTGACAACAACCTCAGGTTCCCAAGTACATTTGTTGATGCCATGATGTTTCCATCAAACCTTTATAAAAGGTATCGTCTTCGATCTCGTGACTCGATTGTGGTGATCAATAATCTCTATTGGTTGTTCCTTGAATGTCAAGTTATTACGAATATCAACATCGTCGAAACAAATGACGTGGGATGGGTCATGAATGTACTTTCTCAACATGGACACATGGAAGACATTGTGAATCTGAGCGTACTGAGGGGGTAACACCACACAATAAGCTACCTCGCCAATCCAATCTAGGATTTTGAATGGCCCAACATATCTGGGACTCAATTTTCTTTTTTTCCCGAATCGAAACACGATCTTTGTCGGTGATACCTTAATAAACACCATATCTCCAACTGCGAATGCAAGCACATGGCGGCGATGATCGGCATAACTTTTTTATCGACTCTATGTTATACGAAGTCGTTCTCGAATCATTTGCACTTGTCGCGTGTAATATTGAAGCATGATGGGTGACTCTATCTTCCTCTCGCCTACCACATGCCAGTATGTCGGTGATCGACAAGGCCTCCCATACAAGGCTTCGTAAGGAGTCATGCCGATACTAGCATGATAGCTATTGTTGTATGCAAATTATGCTAAACTGACATGGGAATCTCATTCTTCTTTCCAGTCTATTATGCAGGCTCACAACATGTCTTCTAGAGTTTGGATAGTACGCTCAGACTGTCCATCAGTCTGAGGATGAAAGGCAGTGCTAAACCTTAACTTGGTGCCCAACGCTTGCTGAAGCTGTCCCCAAAACCTCGAGGTGAACCTTGGATCATAATCAAATATAATAGAGGTTGGCACACCGTGCAATCTTACGATCTCCCGAACATATAAGTCTGCTAGGCTGTCCAGCGACTGATCGAGACGAAAAGGTAAGAAATGCATCGATTTAGTGAGTCGATCGACGATCACTCAGATTGCATCGTGCCTTCTCTTTGTCCTAGGCAAACCAAAGATAAAATCTATGGTAATATCTTCCCACTTCCATAGCGGGATCTCTATCTGCTACATGACTCCACCTGGTCGTTGGTGCTCGATCTTGACCTATTGGCAAGTCAAACATCTCGAAACGTACCCAGCCACATCTCGCTTCATGCCGCTTCACCAATAAACCCATTGTAGGTCCTTGAACATCTTGGTGCCCCCAGGATATATGGTATACTTGGACCTATGCGCTTTGGTCAAAATTTCATCCTTCAAGACAGGGTCATTAGGGACCCAAAGGTGATCCTTGAGCCATATGCTACCATCTTCTCCTAGACAAAAGGGAGTATCAACACACATCGCTCTTGTCTTGATCCCTTCGTAAAGTTGATCACTGTTCTGTCCAGTGATAATCCTTGCAGATATATCCGGGCGAACCATGAGATTTGACAAACAAAATCCTCGATCAACTTCCACCCGACAGATAATACATTGACCAAAGCTCCAGAAGACTTGCGACTGAGGGCATCATCCACAACGTTTGCCTTCCCCGGGTGGTAGGAGAGGGTGAAATCGTAGTCCTTAAGAAACTTGAGCCATTGACGTTGACACATATTTAGTTCTTTCTGGAAAAAAATGTATTTGAGACTCTGATGGTCAGTGAAGGCCTCAAACTGAACTTCATACAAATAGTGTTGCCACATCTTTAATGCGAAGACTATAG